>NW_023461929.1:0-22161 GCF_013731165.1 Rhagoletis pomonella
ATGCGAAACTACATCGATTTTTCGTCTCTCCTGAATAATTAAAAAAATGGACTTGGCACCTTTTCACCTTTAGGTAACGATATGTTTGAATTGATATGTAAAAGGGGGGGCCTATTGGAACAGGGGGCGTGGTACCTCCCATACAAACCGTTTTTTTTATATTTCATATTTTCGGAACCATTCGTTCCAGAGTACTGAACTTTGGTACAAACACATAAAATATGAATACCTTAATAATTCCGAAAAGTGGGCAGCATTGGTAAAATATGAATACCTTAATAATTCCGAAAAGTGGGCAGCATTGGTAAAGGGGGCGTGGCACTCCCCATATAAAACAATTCATTATTATTGTATAGTTTCGATGCCATTTGTGGCAGAGTATTATGATTTCGCAGAGATGCACAAAATATCAATGCCTAATGGTCTGATTATGCATACTTCGCATAACTTCGCACAACTTCGCATAAACCTCAAACTGTAATTTCGTATGTACTTTGTATGTATTTTGTTTGTATTCCATTACCCATAAATTAGTAGAACTTTTTAAAACTTAGCGATCTGTTGAGTTTAGATTTCGCTTCACATTTTCGTAAGTTACATTTTTATTGCACTGGTACAAATGGTTGTGCGAAGTTATGCGAAGTATGCATAATGAGACCTTTAATAGCGCCAAAAAGTGGACGATATTGGTAAAGTTAACGCAAACGTCAAAGCAGTGAAGCTGTGATTTTTGTGATCTGCTTAAACTTTGTGTTTTATAAAGCTGTTTACGCTTAATAAAGTAAAAAATTAAAAAAAGTGTTAATAAACTTCTGGTGCGCAATTTAAAGATAAGTAAAATATCAAAATTTCTTGTAAATTTGATTAACCTAACTTGATATTCTTAATTGCATGTGCCGAGAATTTTGTTTCATATAATATATTGTTGTTGTACAATTGTTTTTGTTTGTGCACATTGATTTTGCTCTTTTTGTCATTTCTGCTGTTTCATCTTTGTCACAGCTGTTTGCGTTGTGTTTATTAGGTGTCAAATATACAGTGTATTTAAAACTGTTCGCTACATAGCTTTCCAACTGATATTTACCAGCTGATTGGTTCTCTGTTTGATACATCGTTTTCAAAACTGTTTTGAATTTTTGCTTCTAAAACCTAAAAATTAAATATAATTTTAAACATGTCGTGTATTTACACTAATTGCCACGTTAAAAGCGACTCCTATGTGTCATGCTGGCTCTGCGATGGGATTGCCCATATAAAATGTGCTGGTTTGAGCGGTAGGGTGTTAGACGCTATTAACGAGGGAAAGGGTCTTCGTTGGTCTTGTCAAAAATGTAGATCAATCGAAGTTGATTTATTTAAATTCTTTAGGCAGTCCAGAAATGGGTGTTCTGAGATTGGGTATTATCTGTCGGTGCTTGTTGAGAAATTTAAGCATTACGAAAAAATGTTTAGGCTTTTTACATGTCTCGAAAACCCTCGACACTCTGAGGATAGCCGAGAAAGTAAAGGTAGGCGTGTTATTAGGCCACTGAATCTAGTCAGAAAAATCCTCCATCCCAGTCCTTGGAACTTATTAATCTATCTTCTCCATGCCCTCGGGCAATGGAGCCTCCGCTATCTAAAGCCATATCTACTAGGTCTACATCTAAAAATAGTCAAACCGTTGATGTAATAGTGTTACCATCAACATCTGAAGCTGCACTGTCTAACTTAGTTCCTCCGAATAATTCGGAGCCCCGCACATCAGACATCATTACCAAAGAGCTAGTTGTAATTCCTCCGAGAGATCAATCTTTGTCTCTGTTAGAATTAATTTAAATAACGCAATTTTTATTTAAGTAGACTTCACGTCAAAATACATTACAGCCACCCGTACCACGATTGTAAAGCTTATCTACGTTCTAAAATTCTTCAACTTAAAAAACTAGTACTCGGAGTCAATCGTGTGACATATGTACATATGTAGCTAACATACAACCGCGATCGACAAGCCAATCAGCGACTACCAGCGCATCAAAAAGCTCGCACGAAGAGTATTCACAAAGCGTGGACTGCGATGACAAGTGCACTCTCGTCACATATGTTTATTGGGGTTGCTGTGCAGTTGAATCCTCTGAGTTGTATTTATCTTTAACATTCCGCCCACCTCGTCCATCTTGTGCGACGACATGTTCAGGGGAGAACCGCCCACCGTGTGAATCAATGTCAGGATCGATTGGCAAGGCGACCAGCTTGGAAGTGGCTCGCTTCAATGTTGACGTTGCAGTACGTATAGTGGCCACCCTCACAATCCCATCATTTCCTGGGTGTATGTCCACAACTCCGCCGTGGGGCCACTGTAAAGGGGGAGCGCGTTCATCGCGAAGTAAAACTAAATCGCTAATTTTCAAGTTCTGGTGGGTCTGTTTCCATTTGTATCTCATCTGTAAATGTGGCAGATACTCATTGCTCCAACGTTTCCAAATATCCTGCTGTATTTGCTGCAACAGTTTCCAACGCTTGAGTCGATTGGTGCTGACTTCGAGTAGGTTGGGTTCCGGTATTGCGATAAGTGGACCGCCCACTAAAAAGTGGCCGGGAGTGAGCGCAGTTAAGTCACTTGGGTCATCCGTCAAGGCACTTAATGGCCTTGAGTTTAGCGCTGCCTCCACTTGCTTGAGTACAAACTCTTCAAAAGTTAGTGTTGCACGTCCGATGACGCGTTTTAAATGGTGCTTTGCCCCTTATATTCCGGCTTCCCATATGCCGCCGAAATTTGGAGAGCCTGGCGGAATTAAATGCCAGGTAATACCCCTGACTGATACAAATCGAGCTGCTGCTTCCAACTGCTGTTTGCAGCCTGCAAGGTCAGCCTTTAGTTCTGCATTCGCACCCACAAATGTAGAAGCACAATCGCTGTATATATGAGAGCTGTATCCTCTTTGTGAAAAAAACCACGTCAGCGCAGCCAGGAAGGCATCTGTGCTTAGGTCGCTGACGAGTTCTAAGTGAACAGCACGAGTAACAAAACAGACAAATAGTGCGATGTACCCTTTATAGCTCCGATAACCTCTACCTTTTTTAGTGCGAATATAGTAAGATCCACCGTAGTCGATACCGCAATAATCAAACGGCTTAGCAGGATTGCAGCGATGTGGGGGAAGGTTTCCCATTAATTGCATGAGTGTTGCGGGGTTTTGCCTGAAACATTTTACACATCTATGAATATGTTGCTTAACAGCTGGCCGAGCTTTGATAATCCAATAACGCTGTCTTAAAAAGTTGAGAGTCGCCTGTGTACCTCCATGCAACGTGAATTCATGAGCGTGCGCAATTAACAGCTTGCTCAGTGCTCCATCTTGTGGCAGAATTATTGAAGAACGTTCACACGCAGAAAGAAATCGTGCATTCTGCAGTCGTCCATTTAGTCGAATGATACCATCTTCATCAATGACTGGGTTAAACTGGAGAAGTTTGCTCTTCATGCTGATCGGCTTATTCGTGCGAAGACAAGACAGTTCATTATTAAAATGTGTGTGTTGAACGTACCTGAGCCACAGCTTCAATGCCTCTGTGCGTTCTCCTGCAGAACACCATGGAGTCGTTTCGTGGATTTTTTTCATCACCGCCGCTATGAACCGTGCATAAAAGCGGTAACTGCTAACAATTTGTTAAGGTCTGAGTACTTAGAAAGGAGCGTGGAACAGACAGAGGTTGATGTGATGGCATTGTAGCCAACGACACCACAGTTGATTCAGTCCTGGCTGGCCCGATGGAAGGTTGTGTGGGCCATTGATGAGAGTGACAACGAAGCCATTGCGGTCCGTCCCACCAAATAGAAAGCTCCTTCAATTGCGATGGCATAAATCCCCAAAATGCTGCGTCCGCAGGGTTACTGGCGGTTGGCACATATTTCCAAGAGTCAACAGATGTGATTGCCTGGATTTTACTTATGCGATTACTGACATATTGTTTGTATTTTCCAGGATTTGATCGGATCCAGCTGAGAACTGTTTTTGAATCAGACCAACAGTATGTTTGAAGGTATGGTGTTGAAGTGTTTCCGAAAGCATGGTCGCAAGCTGGGCTGCCAGAAGAGCTCCATTTAGTTCCAAACAGGGAATTGTTATTTTCTTCAAGGGGGTGATTTTTGTCTTCGCGGCCAAAATGGCAACATGTACGTTTCTCGGCGCTGTGTCGAACCTGAGATATGCTACCGCAGCATATGCTATGGCGGACGCATCGGAAAAGACATGTACTTGGTAACCTCTAGAGTTGGGTTCTACACCGAGCCACCTTGGAATTCTAAGGCGCTCAACTTCACCTAGCTCCTTTCTAAACCGTTGCCATTCTTGCTGAAGTGGTTCGGGAATTGGGTCATCCCAGTTTAAACCGGCCACCCACAACTTCTGACACATAGCTTTTCCAGTTACAGTTATCGGCGCTACTAACCCTGGAGAATCGTAAATTTTACCGATGTCTGATAATTGCTGTCGTTTGGTGATTTGGGTTGTTAATGGACTCAAGCTTACCTTATATGTCAAAGAGTCTGAATCACAGAGCCAATAAATGCCAAGAGCTTTAGTTTCACGGTCCAGGTTGAGGTTGCAACACATATTTATCTTTTTGTCATCTGCACTTAACCGCTGCATGAAGTCTTCAGAGTTTGAGCTCCACTTTCGTAGGACGAAACCACCTCTTTGGAGTAACTGTCGCAGTTGGTACTGGATTTCCAAAGCAGCATCGACGGAGTCAGCTCCATGCAAACAGTCGTCTACGTAAAATGATTCTCGCAAGACCTTAGACGCCCCAGGATAAGTTGACTCTTCATCATGAGCTAATGTTTGTAGCACTTTAATTGCAAGATATGGTGAGCAATTTAAACCGTACGTGACTGTTAGCAATCGATAGGCTGCAGGCTCTTCTTCTGTACCTCTCCATATAATACGCTGCATGTCAGCGTCATTACGGCTGACCAGAATCTGCCGATAACACTTTTCTATATCTGCCATGAAGCCAATGCGGTGAAGCCTCCATCGAATAATTATTTGGCTTAAATCGCTTTGCAGTTTTGGGCCAACATGAAGACAGTCATTTAGAGAGATTTTTTCTATGGTTTTACGGGATGCATTGAAAACTGTACGCAATTTGGTGGTTGAGCTCGATTCTTTGTACACCCTATGATGCGGAATATAGCAAACAGTTGTCGGCTCCTCGTTTTCAATTACCTTCTCCATGTGCCCTAAAGCTAGGTACTCTGTCATGAAAGTGGTGTACAAATGATCCATTTCAGGGTCATTTCGAAGCCTAGCTTGTTGAGACCGAAACAGTTTAATTGCGTCAGATTTTGAGTTGGATAATTTTGTAAGATCACAATCGGCTTTAAACGGATACCGAATTTGATACCGCCCTGAGCTAGTTCGCTGAACAGTGTCTTTAAAAAACTCTTCGCAGAATAATTCGTCTTGTGTCATTTTAGATGGAGGTAGTATCTCATCAAATTCATGAAATTTCCACATCTGCTGAACTAAGCTGCTCAGGTCATCAGTGGTTGTTGCCGTGAAATGTGTTGTACATAGTTGGGGAGATGCAGAGCAGGGTATGCGTCCGTAAATAACCCAGCCAAGATACGTATTTTGTGCTATGGCCGAACCGCAGGCAGTGTGCTTGATCCCACCTTTTACTAAGAGACCGTAGAGGTCTGCGCCAATGATGACGTCAATTGAGCAAGGCTCGTAGATATTAGGATCTGCTAGTGTGAGATCTAGAAGGTCGATATAGGGCTTTGGATTGACTCTCTTCAATGGTAGGAGATTTCCCAACCTTGGTAGGATGAGCGCAGAGAAATTGACACTAAACTCCGGGCCTGCAAATGAACGTAGAGTGTATGTGACTATACCCTTTGAGTCACCAACGCTGTGACCGCCAAGACCGGTGATGGGAATTTGCAACCGGTTCCTACGAAGTCTTAATTGTTCAGCGGCATACTCGCTTATGAAGGATGCTTGCGAACCATTGTCGAGTAATGCTCGAAGTTTTATGTACTGTCCAGTCGAGGACTGCGCTTTAATATAAGCCGTAGCCAGCAAAACAGTTGGAAGGCAGGTTTCAGCATAGCTCGTGAGTCGGTTAACGCTGTGGTCTGGACACGTATGAAGTGCAGCGACGCTACTACGTTGAAGCGATAAGCTATCGTGAAGAAGTGTGTGGTGCAGGCAGGTTTATGAGGATTGACACTCGTTTGTAGAGTGATTTGCTTTTAGCCAATTTTGACATAGTTTGGACTTTAAAGTTAGTTTAAGCTTCGTTGCTGGTTCTTTCCTTTTAAACTCAGCGCAATACATTAACGCATGCTTACCTGAGCAACATAGGCAACGACCTACATTGGTCTGATGACTGCGAATGGAAGTCAGAGCTGTTGACTTATTATTAGATGGCGGTTCTTTAGTTTTGGGTTTGGAAGCCGACGAAGCTGCTTCTATGCCCTGAATACGTTTTTCCAAAAACTTCACCAGAGTTGTATATTCTGGTAACACATTCGGATATTCCAAAGACATTTCCCACTCTGACTGACTGTCGCTGGGTCTAACTTCTCGGTTACACGTAGAACAAGCCAGTCATCCCAGTGTTCTGTTGGCCGTCCTAGTTGCTTTAATGCGCGGACTGATTCTGTGGTAGTATCCAAAAGTTTTCGCATGGCGCTATCTGACTCATTGGTTATCGCCGGAAGTTTCGTGATATTGCGCAGATAAGACTTGACAAGGCGTCGCTTATTTTCATAACGTCGTTGAAGCATATCCCAGGCTATAGCAAAATTGTTTTCCAGGATACTAATACTGCGAAGAAGAGTTTCGGCTTCACCTAGTAAACTGACTTTCATGTAATGCAGGCGTTGTACATCAGACAAACAAGCTTCATTTATAACGCATGTTGTAAACATATCTTTAAAATTTAACCATTTTTGAAACGAGCCATCGAATTTTGGCAGAATATTCTTCGGAAGCTTTGACGCTGATGTATTTGTAGTACCGCTGCATGTATGATTGAGTATGGTTGCTGGATGATTTTCACTACGATGATTGTCAAATTCTTCGATTTCATCATGTATTTCACCTAGTGCTTCGCAGTACGCCGATTCTATTGTTGCCAAACGAGCTTCACTTAATGTCGTCTTAACCTTGCCCTCTTCGCCTTCAATAACGTCTGCTGCAGAAATGTCATCACGGAAGTCATTGTAGCGCATCCAATAATCAGCCAGTAGATTCCTTCTGGCCACAAGATAGCCCTTAGTTCTTTTTTGTTTTGAGACCTTTCTAGTCTTTGCCGCAAAATTAAGAATTAATCGAGCAAGACCTTCTTCCTTTTCAGCTGACATGATGACGAACACTTGATCAGGTAGATTTCGTGATGTAATTCGTATTAATAGTTCATATTAATTGCTTAACACAATTAAACAATTGGCTAGAGACGGTTCCCCGCAAGGGATGCCAAAAAAATGTTAGAATTAATTTATATAACGCAATTTTTATTTAAGTAGACTTCACGTCCAAATACATTACAGCCACCCGTACCACGATTGTAAAGCTTATCTACGTTCTAAAATTCTTCAACTTAAAAAACTAGTACTCGGAGTCAATCGTGTGACATATGTACATATGTAGCTAACATACAACCGCGATCGACAAGCCAATCAGCGACTACCAGCGCATCAAAAAGCTCGCACGAAGAGTATGC
This sequence comes from Rhagoletis pomonella, assembly GCF_013731165.1. Classification (NCBI taxonomy): domain Eukaryota; kingdom Metazoa; phylum Arthropoda; class Insecta; order Diptera; family Tephritidae; genus Rhagoletis; species Rhagoletis pomonella. The sequence continues at coordinate 7,714 of NW_023461929.1, forward strand.
ACAAAGCGTGGACTGCGATGACAAGTGCACTCTCGTCACATATGTTTATTGGGGTTGCTGTGCAGTTGAAGCCTCTGAGTTGTATTTATCTTTAACAGTCTCTAGATTTGCTAAAGATATTCTTCGGATGATATAAAGTCATACATATCGACTAAAATTAAAACTAAAGATGTATTTATTCGTAAATTTAATTTTAAATACGATCGCGATATTTCATCTTTTAAAATTGATGTAGCTTCCGAAGATTTTGATTCACTACTAAATAGTTAATTTTGGCCGACCGGGGCGTTTGTTCGCGAGTTTAAGTATAAACCTATTAAAAGTAATAACAACGTAGCTATAATTTCTAATCTTAATTCGGATTCAAAAAACTAACTCGCAAGTCTAATTTAAGTATTTACTATCAAAACGTTAGAGGTTTGAATACCAAATTAACTGACTTATATTTAAAAGGTTTTGACTGCAATTATAATATTATTTCCTTGACCGAAACATGGCTCAAACCTCATATTTTTAATTCCGAAATTCTTCCAAATGAATATCAAATATGCAGGAGTGGCCGCGAGGGCAGAATCGGCGGTGGTGTTCATTTTGCGGTGCATTCATCGATACCATCCGAGGAAGTTAGTGTTCCTGTCATTGAATATACCGAATTTAAACGTATACGTGTACAGGCTGGAAAGATTTATATTTATTTAGCTCTTTGCTACATCCCTCCTAATTCTGCCGTATCAGTATATATGCAGCTAGTTTCTTTACTTGAGACCGCAAATGCAATGCTTACGGCATCCGGTTCTATGATTGTTTTGGGCGATTTAAATCTGCCACACATTTCATGGAACATCATTGACACCGATGTTGTACCAGTTTCATCTAGAGATAGTTACAATGTATTTCTGGAGGAAATGGCTGAACTTTGCCTTAAACAAATAAATATATGTCCAGATAAGTTTGGAAAGGTCTTGGATCTTGTTTACGTTGATGATGTTCCGAAGGCCTCTATTAATCGGTGTGATCCCCATGTTTTGCCAGAGGATGCGTACCATCCCGCTCTTGAGTTAAGCTACGAAATCATAAATGAAATACATAATAATAAGTCGTTTAGTTCAAGTAGTAGATATGTTTTTGCGAAAGGAAAATAAACAAAGAACTTTCAAAGTTTTCTTGGCCAATATGTAGAGATGACGTGGAGCGTAGCGTTGAGCACTTTAATGATACTGTTTTCAATTTGTTTCGAAAGTATGTGCCAAAACGTACTATTGTTCATGAAGAACCAATACAATTATGGTTGATAATGTTCATGAAGAACCAATACAATTACGTTGATGTTGTTCCGAAGGCCTCTATTAATCGGTGTGATCCCCATGTTTTGCCAGAGGATGCGTACCATCCCGCTCTTGAGTTAAGCTACGAAATCATAAAGAGATGACGTGGAGCGTAGCGTTGAGCACTTTAATGATACTGTTTTCAATTTGTTTCGAAAGTATGTGCCAAAACGTACTATTGTTCATGAAGAGCCAATACAATTATGGTTCACTAAATAGCTTAAAAAATTTAAAAATAAAAAGTCACATTCTTTTAAACTATATCAAAGAACGGGCTTACACAGTGATTACGTAAAGTACTTAGTTTTGCAGCATAGCTACTTTGCATTAAATAAGAAATTTTATAACTCATATTTATGTAAAATTAAGAAGAATTTAATTAACAATCCTAAATCATTTTATGGTTTCGTAAATTCAAAGCGTAAACATGGTTTTCCGTCCGCTATGCATTATCGCAACACTGTGTCTAGCGACAACCAACTCATTGCCAACATGTTTGCCCAGTTCTTTAGGTCCAATTATTCTGTAGACTTCCCTATAAGTGGAGACTATCCGTACGAGCTTTGTCCAATCAACTCTACTTATATTCCAGTAATATCTTCCGATGAAGCTTTACACTATTTAAAAACCTTAAAAGCGGCATTTAGGCCTGGACCTGATCATATTCCGACCTGTTTTCTTAAAAACTGCGCTGAGAACATCTGCGAGCCTTTAACAACTCTATTCAATTTGTCACTTAAACATGGCGTTTTTCCGTCAGCCTGGAAGGAGTCTTTCATAATAACACGTCACAAAAACGGCAGCAGGTCCTCTATAGAAAACTATCGAGGCATAACGAAGCTCTCCGCTATCCCCAAATTATTCGAAGCAATTATTGTTAATCAGCTGACATATTCTATATCTTCTTCAATTTCACAATCTCAACACGGGTTTTCTAACGGAAAATCTACTATCACTAATTCATTGGAGTTTACAACTCATGTCTAAAACGGTTTTAGAGAAAATGATCACACCGACGTAATATACACCGATTTCAGTAAAGCTTTTGACAAAGTATGTCACTCGTTACTCATCCGTAAACTCGACCTAATCGGCTTTCAGCCCAGTCTTCTTCAATGGAGCTCATCTTACCTCTCTGATAGAACACAAAGAGTTATTGTTAATAATTGTTCTTCAAACATCATTAAAGTTTCTTCAGGAGTTCCTTAGGGAAGCCACCTTGGTCCGATTCTGGTCCTGATATTCATTAATGATATTTCTTCTATAATAAAACATTCAAAAATTTTGATGTATGCCGATGATGTGAAACTTTTTAAAACATTGTCCTCTATCGAAGAAAGGTCTTTGTTACAAACGGATCTGAGCAACGTGGTTAGTTGGTGTAATGCAAACTATATGCCACTAAACCATCAAAAATGTAAAGTGATGTGTTTCTCTCGGAGGGCTGTTCAACCAGCTGTTTATTCAATATCAAATTATAATCTGGAGCAGGTATCCAATTTTGTCGATCTTGGTATCACAATGGATTCCAAACTCAATTTCAACCATCATATTAATGTTACAGTCAATAAAGCCAAAGGCGTTTTTGCATTTGTAAAGCGATGGTCAAAAGATCCTTATGTTACAAAACCGCTTTTTACCACTTTAGTTAGACCTATACTAGAATACGGATCTATTGTTTGGAATCTCCGCTACCAAATTCATTCAGAGAGGATTGAATCAATTCAAAAACAATTCTTGCTTTTTGCGTTGCGTGACTTTAACTGGGATGCGGATTACAATCTCCCCCCTTACACAAGTCGTCTAAAGCTCATAAATTTGCCTACACTCGCAAGTCGTAGAGAAATGCTAGGTATAATATTTATCGTAAAATTAATGACAGACTTGATTAATAGCCCGGCCCTCCTGGCTGAGGTCACTTTTAATGTGCCCTCTCGAATGTCAAGACACTTTCGACCTCTGTTTTTGAAGCCATGCAAAACTAATTTTGAACTAAACGAATCATTCCGTTGTTTATGTCAAGATTTTAGCTCTCATTCCAGCACGTTTGATATATCGGACTAGATTTTTACTATAAAGAAAACTATCATTTTCACTCTCAATAATTGAAATACTATCTTTAGCATATCCAATCAGCTGATGAATTTGATTCTGTAGCTGAATAGTTTTAGATCTCGACACTTAACAAACTCCTGTTTCCACTACTCGGCACCAAAAAACTAAAACAAAACACAAAAAGGTTCCGTACGTTATGCGGACTCCGCCCCTCGTGTCGGTTGGGCGGGAATGGATAATTAAAACATCTTGTTATTCGCTATGTTTTTCATATAAAAACTAGTGGCCACACGGGTACCCCAATTATGTGTTTGCGTAGGTGTCGACTATAGAAGCTTAGAGGTGCGGTACCACAAACCCGAGTTTCATAAATGACCACTCAAACGACGCAAAAATACCTTATTTTCCTAGATCCGAAGTATCAATGCTCAACATGTAGAGGTGCTTTAGCTACTGCAGTTCAAAATTGCTAGTGGACACACGGGTACCCGGTTATGCGTTCTAGGGTTAAGTCGGACGGATTTCGTAAAAAAGATGATGTCATGTCTCCGATTCGCTTCAAGATTTTGTTACTGTATGCAAAAACCCGATGTTTAACACCTTACCAAATATATCCCAACATAATGGCTGGTTTTCATTAGGTCAAAATCACTGCCATCAAAAACTGCCTTCATCTGACAGCTGTTCATTTGGTGTCAAACGCGTTTTCATTACTTCATAAAAACTGACCAAATGTCGATATAGCAGTTTTTTGGTGTCAGGTGATTGACATTCCATTTTCATTAATGATGTCAAACGTGAAGTGAAATTGTTTGACAGACGGTCAGGTGATAAAAGAAAAATTGTTAAAAAAAAGTACGAAAATAATTTATACGAGAAGTAATGCGCAAAAATAAACAAATTGCTATAGCTACTGCAGCGCTATGTGTAGTAAAAACACTAAGGACGTGGAAAAAGAAGAGAAACCAACAGAGGAAGCAAAAGCAATGGTGGATTCGGCCAGGTCTGAGAGATAGAGCCATCTGTGCTTTTTATGCTACACTGCGCTCTAAGCTGGTTCTGCAGGATCCAAAGTGGCTAAAAAACTTTTTGAGGATGAGTATGGAGGATTTTGATTTCCTTGTGGAGCGCCTTACCCCATATATATTCAAACATACCACAAGGTTCCGAGAAGCGATTTCGGTGGGCGAAAGATTGGCCGTAACTTTACGTTACTTGGCAACAGGCGATAGCTTCTCTAGCCTGATGACTGTTTTCCTAATCGGGAAAACCACCATCTGTGACATGTGGGGCTACTTTCGAAGCTTTAAAAGATGATTTTTTAAAGGTGAGTATTCATGTAATGTGACGAAGTGCAAAGTCTATTACTCATCAAGGTTCCTAGCACTCATGAAGAATGGTCAAAGGTTGCCGACCGTTTTGACCAGCGATGGCATTTCCCTAATTGCTGTGGGGCATTGGATGAAAAACATATAGCGATTCAGGCGCCTGCAAACTGCGGTTCAGAGTATTTTAATTACAAAAAATACAATAGTATTGTCCTGATGGCTCTGGTGGACGCCGACTACAAATTTTTGTTTGTAGAAGTTGGAGCATATGGTCGTGAATCCGATGGTGGTGTTTTTGCAAGGTAAAACTGATACAAAATATTGTACTTTAATCTTAACAAGAATACCTTATTTTAAAATATACAGATGCCCTCTTTCAACTGCTTTTGCCGATAATACAATTAATTTTCCGCCCCCAAGGCCACTTCCACATGAAAGTGCTGAAATGCCATTTGTCATCGTAGCTGACGACGCGTTTCCTTTAAAAACATACTTGCTGAAACCATTCAGTTATCGCGAGCAAGTTATGTCGTACAAAATTTTCAATTACAGACTATCCCGAGCAAGAAATGTAGTAGAAAATGTGTTCGGCAATGTGCATCGCGTTTCCGAATTCTCAGAAGGCCAATGGACGTAAAACCGGAACATGCAAAAGCTATTGTCCTCGCGATTTGTGTCTTACATAATTATCTTTTAACACGCAAATCAGTGTATATGCGAAGATCTGACGTCGACGACGATACAAACGGCGTTGCTGTGCGCGGTAATTGGCGAATGGAGCTGGGAGAAAACGGAATGCTTCCATCAATACGTCCCAGCAGCATTTTAGGTAGGCCAGCAGACAACGCAATAAATGTGCGTAAAAATTTTATAGAGTACTTCTTGACACCCCACGGTGAAGTTGCATGGCAATACAATAGGACGATACTGCATAACTCATTTTTGTAGTTTACCCACTTTATACATATGTACATACACTGGCAATCAAAGGTGAGTGCATGATGTTTTTTGTTTAATATTTACAATATTTTTGAAGTTAAAATTTTTTTGTTAACTTTTTATAAAAATACAAATAAGTCAAACTTTATACAGAATTCAGAAAAATTCAACAAATTTTCATCTAAATTTTTAAACTTTTTAATCTGAGTTTTTAGAAAATCTTTGGGTACTCAGATAGATCGGCTATGTAATTTTAGTTAAACAAGTGTAAGTTTTAAGCGGATAAAAAATCGCGTTGATTTTTAATGATTTTTTATTGCTGACGGTTTTTTGCACTTCTTACCATATAAAAAGGGAATTTCTTGTAGAATAAAATGCGCATTACCATTTGCAATAAAATTAATCAAAAATTAACGCTATATTTTATAAATTTCGCTTATTATAAGCATAAAACTGCATAGAACTACATATCCGACCTATCTGCGTACCCAAAGTTCTTCTAAAAATTCAGATTAAAAAGTAAAAAATTTAGATGAAAATTTGTTGAATTTTTCTAAGTTCTGTATAAAGATTGAAAGTTTGACTTATGTGGTTTTGATTAAAGCATGAACCATATTTTTATAAAAAGTTAGCAAAACAATTTTAACTTCAAAAGCATTGCAAATATTAAACAAAAAACATCATGCACTCACTTTAGATCGCCAGTGTACAACCGTACTTTAAATACATATGTATAACTATGCGAACATATCGAGGCCTAACCGCCAAAATAACGTAAGCGACATTTTTTTCAAAATTTTCTTTTTGATGCAGAAATATTCCTAGACTAGATGCATTTCTGCATCAAAAAGAAAATTTTGAAAAAAATGTCGCTTACGTTATTTTGGCGGTTAGGGCTCGATATATGAACAATATGTGACCAATCAATTACGACCAAACACAAAGTAATGTATGTATGTAACAAAATTGGGCAAGTCAAAACTTTTTTGGTAATTTCTTATAAGTCTAACCAATTCCATATTTATCGAAGTTTCAAGCATTATACAAGATTTGCAGATTTTTAAAATTTTCATTAAAATTATGAACAAAGTTTTTAACCTTAACGTTTAAAAAAATTATGGGTATGCAGTTTTATAGTTCACTAAATTTTATCATAACAAAGTGCTAGTTTGAAGACTCTAAAAATACACGTTGATTTTTAATAATTATTGTTTGTTAACGCGAAATTCGAGCGACTTAAATTGGCACTTTATTATATTAAAATTGAATAGCCTATAAAACAGTATACTCAAAATTATTGCTAAAAATTTCGTTTAAAAATATTTTCAGTTTTTATTCCGGTTTCTTTTAATTTGTTGAATTTTGACGATTTATATGCTTTATGTTATTGAATTCACTATAGCCTTAAAAAATTAAGCAATATTAAAAAAATCGGATAAACTTTAAAGTACAAACATCTGAATACCCTTTGTAATTTCTTGGCAGCATACTGTAAAAAAAAAACAGAAAAAATAAATAAATATAACAAAAAATAAGGCACATTTCATTTGGCTTGCTTATGACTACCATAAATACATATAGGCTGAATTTCTTTATTCATTCTGAACGTTTGGAATAAACTTTTTTGTTTACTTATTCTTTAGAACGTTCCTGATGATATGTTAACGTATATTTCAAACACATTCTGTTTATTCCGGCTGTGAAATGGGATTATCCGGAATGTATAAAGAAACGCAGCCATAATAAAAACAATGAAAGTGAACAGATAACGATCGATGAACGATGAAATCACAAAAAATACGGCATTATTGGCCTAAAAAATAAAATAAGAAATATCCGAATTAAGATTTTATCAATATAGTTTTGCTACTGCTCTTACCGTGCGAATTTCTCCTGATAATTGAACACCAGTTCATACATTTCGCCTTGAACTCTTTTGCCAGTTGCAGGGTTTCTGCTGCCCATTCACGACCATTTCATGCAATGAAATTACCCAAATCGTCCCAAGCATCACTTTTCCCAGCTGCTGATATGGTCTCTAACGCACGTTCAACAACCTCGACGACGTTGTACTACCGCTGCCCGTGATGTTGATGGCGTTGGCTGCGAATCGTCAGACTCCACATTAATTTCAGCCTCACCTGGGGATCCAGATGAGTTCAGCGGCGACGGGCACTTCTACAATATCAACGACACACATATTAGTTAACCACTAATAAATCATGAAATTGTTTACATATTTATGCATATACTCACATTTCCTAAATTTGATGTTGTGCTGGCCTCAATTCGCAACGTCGGTTCGAGAAATTTGAGCGAATTGTAAAGCGGAGTCATTGCAGTCGCTCTTCCTGCTCCTTGCTCAGTTTTGGTGTGTCCTTTTCTGTTGAAGGCCGCCTAATATTAAAGTTTCTTTAGCAATTATTTTTATGAATATCGCAAAGGTACTTACGCGGAAAGAGCAGCGAAGACTGTTCCACTTGGCTGAAACTTCCGATCGCGGCATCTTCAAAATATCCGCCACATCTTGCCATTGAGCCTCTCGCAAATTCCTGTCCCTGTATTCAGTGGAAAGAAAATTCCACGTGCCTTCTCTTGCTTCTACTTCTTGCACCAGCCTCTCCGTTTGCTCGTTTGTCCACTTTTCCTTCAGTTTTCGAACCCGCTTCTTCGTTCCAATGTTGCTACCGCTTGGGCTAACGAAGTCTGAGGAATCATTGGAGTCCATTGCTTCACTCATATGTTGACACTGAAAAGAACATTGGAAACAATTAATAAGTAAACTTTTAGAAAAATATTGCAAATTTTACCTTTGATATGCAAATTGGCGCAGAAGAAAAACAGCTGTGCACGCGACAAACGAAAACAAATTTCCAACATGCTGGCAAATTCATTTTGGGTGTCAAATGCTGCCACATCAACGGTCAAATTAAATTAAGGCCGTTTTCACGTGCCTGTCATTTTATATGACCGCGCTTGGTCATATATGACAACGAATGTATATGACACCATATGACAACCCGTTTTCATTCAACTGACAACATTTGACGTCAAATATGACATAGTGAAAACCAACCTTAAGTTTTCGAAAACAAATTACAAAGAAATGTCGATTCTCACAAAATAAACCATCTCGTCATAAAGAAATAATTTTAAAAATAGTTCTTGAAAATGGAAATTTTTTTAACCACGTTTTTTATAGAGAATTAAACAAGGATTACAATGGTATAATTTTAAATCCCTAATTTACTGGTCTTTACTATGCAAATCAACTTCAAAAAGTTCAACTGTTAATAGCTGAATTAGCTTTAGGACAATCTTGACCATTTAATATGTATTTATTGTAGTTGTAATTATAGCCCGTTGCTTTAGCTTTAAAACGCAGTTAAGATGAAGTCTCTACGATGAGCAGAACCCGAGATATAACGATTTGGAGAAGCACATGATTAGTCAGAATCACGAAAAAATCCAAACATTGACAGATCATATTTCCGAAGAAAAAAAAGAAAAAAAAGGATTAGTCCAGCGCCTTCGTCTTGACCTGCGGGCTGTGACGGAGCCACAGCCGCTAAATTTAAATGTAGAATGGGTTAGAATTTTTCAAATCACCACAAAAAAAAATGTTGGTCATATAAGTATGTATATGATTTGTATCTCAATCGATAGCTCTCGGCGTCACAAATTAGTCTTCTGAATATTTTAGCAAAAGTAAAATTTTTGCAAAAGTTAAGATCAATTTTTTTTCAAAAATTCATTGTTCTTCGACGGTATAAATAAATTTAACAAAAAATACCACAAATTAAAGATAATTGACTATATTTTAGTATACTTATGTAAAATTTGTAAGAAACGATTTTTCTCCGCCTAGCAGATATTTAAAAAAAAATACAGTAGATGCACTGAAACCTTGGAAAATGAATTCCGGAGAGAAGAGAATGTAGACTATTACCATATAACTGCAAAAAATCAAAAACAGTTTCCACTGGCCACCTTATTTTGAAACTTATTATTTTTTATATTAGGGAATAAAACAACGTGTACGAAAAAGGCTTCTATTGAGCGATATCAAAGACTTGTACACAAAATTTCTTTTAAAAAATCCTGATACAAAAATTAGTTTTGCGTCTTTCACCACTCTTTCACTTTGCGTTGTGGGATGTGGTGGCAGCCATAATGTTTATGTTTGCAAAACCCACCAAAACATAAAGTTAGAAGTTGATGGATTAAATGATGCACTGATACACTTTTACACCGTATTTATTTCGGTGTTAATTTTATACTTTTCACTTCACGATAACGCAGAACGGGAATTGACCCTCCGGATGCAGCGAAACAATTTTCCTCACTGATGTGGTGAAAGGAGCACTATGTTACACAGCAAACAAGTTCTGCTTTCTCCAAAACTGCAATCGTTGTCCGGGTTTCAAGCATAATATTGGTAAGGGGTTGGATACCTTACTTAAGGAGTCACTGGTACTGTACAAGAAATGGACTTGCATGGACAGGTAAGCAGTTTTTATATCCTCCTACCGCTTTAAAAGCAATTGGCATAAAAGAGTCTTTTGTTTGGATGTGAACTTCTAGACAGGGAACAATCCATCACAGAGCTTTGGGCCGAACTCAAGAAGAAGATGCCTTTATATACCAAACACGATTATATCGCCAAAAATTCTAAGTGAATTCTTTTCAAAGATGAAAGAAAATATAAGGCATGGAGAATTTATGGTATCTTTAGACTTTGCTGAGAACTATAGTTTCAAAATACAGGATGCAGTCCAATCTTTTCACTGGTCCAATGATCAGGCGACCTTGCACCCTTACGTAATATACTATAAGCTTGCGGACCAAACTATGAGCGAATGCTTTGTAATTATATCAGAATACAGCAAACACGATGCAACTGCAGTCCATTTGTTTAACAAAAAAATTTTTACATACTTAAAGCAACATTTTGGGGACGAAAGTGTAGAAAAGCTTATACTCTTTTTCGATGGTTGCGCGGCGCAATACAAAAACGAATTTCGAATTTTGCGAACTTGCTTCATCACAGAACTGATTTCGGTGTTAGAAGTGAGTGGCATTTTTTTGCAACGTCATATGGTAAAGGTGCATGCGATGGTGTGGGAGGAACAGTAAAACAATTGGAGTCTCGTGCCAGCTTGCAACGCCCAAACTACGGCCAAATAACAACGCCTCGAAAGTTATTCGAATGGGCGGGAGTATATTTAGACCAGAGGTTCCCAAACTTTTTTTTCTCGTAGACCCCTTTCAAAAATGTACTGGTTTCGGTGGACCCCCTGCTGATACATTTCTAAATGTTCCCAAAGCTCGTAAAAAAATTAAATGTGAAAATTAGATCTAACAATGTAAATTTACATCGCGGGTGTATTCAAAAACTAAACTCAGAGTGGCCAAAATAACAGTAAAATATTTTCTTGTGTTCTGTTTATAAAAATAATGTGATTACACACTTGTAGGTTTTAAAAAATAGAGCTCGTAAATACATCAAAATACTCGCTCGGAAGAGTTATATTTTTTAAGAGCATTGCGAGCGCTATCGTTATTTACATTATCTTCGCCATAAACTCATCAGATGTTGGGCTCACTCATGACTGTGCACGTGGGGTATATGTAAAATAGTTTATTTGTGTTAATGGCATCATTTTTATTTTTATCGCTCAGAGTTTTTAAGTGAGGCGAAAAATATTTTTCAAACTTTTAAAACAAAACTTAAAACATCAAAACGGCTAAGCTTTTTACGCCGAACTTTTAATTCAGAAACTGACAATAGAGAAAAGACCGAGTTTAAAAAAATCGATGACAAATAACCAAGCAAGTAAGAAGCACAAAAAGTGTTCCACCGTCTCATCTTCTTCAAGGCAAGATGGGCAAATGGACTTGTCAATTACGCCTATCACAGTCAGGTGTTTGTGCCACGTGAAGTGACCAGTCAGCAGTCCAGCAAGTTGTCTGCAGTGTCGTCGTGAGAGCAAAAAATTAGATAGACCTTGTGAGATTGAAGGCAACATGAGTTTTACCCACCTGCATCCCCTCGATGCCTCTCAGTCATTTCTGAGCGAAGTATTCACCCAGTTTCTGATGGTGGCTTCGATTGCTAAAACTGTTTGCGGATCAAGGAATGCTAGTTCTAAGCCAACTCTGTCCAATTGATTGGATATCTCATTACCTGGTACTCCTAAGTGACCTTGCACCCAGAGTAAAGTAAGCGCGTTCTGTTTACTACCATAATTTAGTCGAGACCTGCATTGCCGTACTAGTTTGGAAGTAGTTAGAGGGCCGGCCAATGCCTTAAGTGCAGCCTGGTTGTCACAGCAAACACGTAAACTACTTCCCCTCCACCCATGTCCCACCACGTAGTCCATGGCTTTTAGGATTGCAATTACCTCAGCCTGGAAGACCTAAGCATATTCCCCAACAGAAAAGTGAAGCTTATCCCCACTAACTTCGAAAAAGACCCGAGATCATGACCCGGAGTCAGTTTTGGAGCCATCAGTGAAGATTCGACAATGTGGGAGTCCGGTCTCAGCGATGGAATCAAACCAGAATTCAGTCTCAGGGAACTCAACATTATAGAATCTTTTCAACAAAGGTAATGGTGGCGTACTATCCTGTAGCATTGAAAAGACACAAGTGCTTAAATCTCTGCCGCCAGCAATTTTCGCCGCGCCCCACTCATTGTCATACCAGTATCCGCTTCTTTTTAGTCTGCACGTTGCCTTTAAGGCTTCCCCACGTATGAAAACACAAAGTGACGGTAAGTGCAGCAGTACGTCGAGAGCACTATACACCACTCAAAAAAATTAAAGTTAAATAAAGAGGCTATCAAGCAACGATTTTAGTTCTACATCGAAACCAGATAAATTTTCGTGGACCACCATTTACAACTCATGGACCCCCAAATTTTTTTCACGTCACCGTGGACCCCGTCGAGTCTTTCGTAGACCCCTGGGGGTCCACCTGGACCACTTTGGGAATCACTGATTTAGACAATACTGCAAGAGCATAAAGTGGAGGAGACACATTTGAACGCTCGTTTCAAACAAGCAATCGCAATAGCAGGCATTCGATCGTACCATTCCTTTATACCAATCGATGCAAAAACTTTAGAATGTAGAGAAATTTCTGGATCTACTGTTTGTGATGTGCATAAAATTTTATAAACAAATAACCCGATAATTAAATATTTAAATAAAATAAAATATCAATGCTTACAAATCAACTTTAAGAATGCGCATTTTTAGAAATAAGGATTTATGTATTAGTCTGTGCTTTAACGGATTTGCTCAACAGAAAATGCATCAGATGTATGCGTACCAGTGCAGTATCTTTGTAATTCCAGCTTTTCACGCTTTGTAGCGATCTATAGATAGCATTTTCCGTTTTATTTGACTTTAGGGCTATTTGAATCTGCATGGTTTCTTTGAGCTCATATACATATGTAGGTACTTAAGGTAAAACCAAATTGTGAAAATTTCATGCGTACGAGTGTTTTATTTTTATCATTCCACCTAAACCGCAATAGTCTCCATTTTTTCTCTTCGGAATTCACTTTGCAAGGTTTCAATGTCCCTACCGTATTTGTTTTAAATTTCTGCTAGGCGGAGAACATTGCTAAAAACTAATTGTCCTTTGAAAGGATGCATCGAAAAACGATAAAAAACTTTTCTTATAATTTTACATAAGTATACTAAAATATAGTCAATTATCTTTCATTTGTGGTATTTTTTGTTCAGTTTATTTATACCGTGTATTTTATATATCAAATTAGAGAGCCAGATCTGAAACTTTGCACAAACATTTCAGATTTAAGAATTGTTTGATATACCTACATACAAACATATTTGCGCGGAAAGATTTTTAGAGTTTTACACAGAGCAGTTTCAAAACGTTAAACTGAATCTCACACGCGCATCTCATTTTCAATTTCCAGCAACAATTTAAAACAATTTCATATCTTTATTTTCGCTTTTTTATAAAATTTTAAGAAGCGGTAAGTGCCGCAAGAAATTATTTTGCGGTATTTCAACCTCAGCCTGGTGTAACTAATCAAAATCACTTAAAGGATCGATCAATTTCGTGTCCAAAAATTTAGCACTGTACGATATTTAAGAAGGAAATTGTTAATATGTTGCCCGGAGAAGATGATATTTACTATGGCACAGGAGAAAGTATGATAAGGGGAATCGCACTTCATGACTTGATACTAAAAGTTGGAGCAGTTGTGATGTTAATCCGCAACCTAAATATGTACATATCAAGGGTTAGTTACATAAATATGTACGTACGAAGGGTTAGTTAATGGACTTTAAACATTTGATTCACAAGGGAAACGAATTTTACTATCCCATATAACCCCCCTGTTTGGTCATACATACCTAGATATATGTCACCGTTTTTCTATGATTTAAAATAACATATGTACCTACATTTGGTCGTACGGTTCCGCAGTTAGGTTTGCCTTTCTTATTGAACATAGATATTTACATAGGTATATACATACGCTTACATATTTTCGTGCCCATAAGCATACATATTTTCTTACACATGCCCTCATAGGCATATATGCACAAACTTACATAGCTAGTTAGAAGAATAATGTAAAGCAATATACAAAAGGAAGGTATGTAGGAAAACCGGTGTTAGTTAAGTATCGGAAGTATGTTTTTTAGTGAGTCGAAGCTTAAGCAACTGAATAAACGTTCACTAGTATTGTAAAATCATCACCGCATCGACTTTTTCTTTGGCTGGAACATTTTGGCGACCGTGACTGGACTTTTCAA
>NW_023461930.1:0-22161 GCF_013731165.1 Rhagoletis pomonella
CTTAGGGATTATAACCCTTACTAAGTACAATTCTCCTTTCTGTGTTGCCGGAAAAGAGGACCGGAAGTATTTTTGCGCAGAACTTCTATCTGCGTAGGCGGCCTTCGGCCGCGCTTAGGAATTATAACCCTTACTAAGTAGAATTCTCCTTTCTGTATTGCCGGAAAAGAAGAGCGGAAGAATTTTTGCTCAGAACTTTTCTCTGCGTAGGCGGCTTTCAGCCGCGCTTAGGGACTAAAACCCTTACTAAGTAGAAGTAAATAATTCATATTAGAAAAAACGAAATTATCCATATGCACACTTTCGTTAGAAACCCGAAATAATGCATATAACAAAAACCAAAATAATGCATGCATGCACAATTTCGGTTCAAAACCGAAATAATGCAAATGGCAAAAAACGAAATAAAGCATACATGCACAGTTTCGGATGAAAACCGAAATAATGCATATGTGAAAGACGAAGGTATGCATACATGCACAGTTTCGGTTGAAAACCTTAATAATGCATATAACAAAAACCGAAATAATGCATGCATATGAAGAACCCGAAGTAATGCATACATGCACAGTTTCGGTTGAAAGCCGAAATAATGCATATGAGAAAATACCGAAATTATGCATATGCATACTTTCGTTTTAAAACCGAAATAATGCATATGAAAAAAACGAAGTAGTGCATACATGCACAGTTTCGGTTTAAAACCGAAATAATGCATATGGCAAAAACCGAATTAAGCATACATGCACAGTTTCGGTTGAAACCGAAATAATGTCTAAATGCACAGTTTCCATATGCGCAATTTCGGTATCCCATTTTGAGACCATGGAGACACCTGACTCACAAATTGCAGCTTTCACCAATTTACAAATTGACCCCCGGCGGGGAGTGAACATTGCTTTTCAAACACGAGAAAGATTTGTAAATTTTTGCAATAAATGAAAAATCTACAACACACGATTTTTTTATTGCGCAAAAAAATAATAGGTAATGTTTTATACACGTATAAAATTGGATAGCATTTTACCAGCTCAATTAAATGCTCCATTTTGTATGTTTTGCGAAAGAATTTAAAATTCCAGTAAATTTACCGTTCATATTTCTGAGCAACATTGCCAGATTTAAAAATATTTTTCAACAAACGAAAAAGTTCAACTTTATTTTATTTACCTTGAGAGATAAAGGTAGAATTTATAATCTATAACACTTTTGTAGATAAAATATGTGCTAGAACTCTAGCTCTAAATTGCAACTCTGCTTACGATATATCTGCTTATACCGCGCGGTCAACTGTGCATGCTGCGGTAGAGTTCTGTACCGCGATGTACCGCACTTTCAATACCGCGGCTGTTTGAGTGTTCCCATATACCGCCATGGTATTTGATACCGCATATCGTACGGTATTATACCGCACTTTACCGCACCGCGCCTGTTTGAGCAGGCCTTAAGTCTGAGCTTAATGAGTGCCAAAACCAAGCTGTCTCCACCGATCTCATCACAAACGGTCTGCCGTACAAGTTAACAGCAGACCACATAACGGTTTAAATACATATTGTAAACAATAAAGTTCAAATACAGAAAGCATATTCCCATACTCAGTTTTTAATTAAAATCATAAAGCAACAACCTCTGTAATTTAGTATCAAATATTGAACTAAAATAACAAATGGCCAAAATGCTGACGGCAGCATCTTTGCATTCTTAATTAAATTCTTTGCGATCGAAGATCAAACCAAAAGACCACACAGCGACATTGCAGCCAATGTAAACATAACCGAATTCCAATAGCCCAGAACGCATAACGTGCAACAATGTCTTTTCCGTTCCTTCTGTAAACTTTTGATTAAGAAAGCAATATCGCATTTCTCACGCATCGGCATTTCATCCATCCACTGGCTGATGCAACGCCAAAGCGTCATTGTGAAATTAGTTCTTAGACATCCCTTCTGATAATTGTCCGCGAGATGCGGATTAAGAAAATCATCGTTTTTATTTTTTAAAAACGCTTTCCTCGGAGAGGAAAGCTTAAGTGGCGCCCAACAACGTGGGGCACACGCGAATTTGAAACCGCTAGTGGTAACTAATATTTTTGGGTAAATAAGGAGAAAACGCCAAGTATCCTTACCCAAAGAATATTAAAAGTGGTGAAAGTGCGTGTGTGAAAACAAAGGTCTTTGGCTAAATAAGGAGAAAATAAAAAGTATCCTCGCCAAAAAAGACGAATAATTCCGAAGTAAAAAAGTTTTTATAAAAAAGATGGAATACATTTTTACGGGCAAAAAATAGAAATAAGTATCCTCTCTGGAGGAGAAAAAATTAAAAAATCTAAAACCGCGTTATCGATCGGTTAATCATAAAAAATCCGGTCAATTTAAATAATGCATAGCTTCCAAATTACAAGCAAATGTACCACACAAAATAACAATTTAAATGCGTAAAATTAAATAAACGCCAAAAACATACCAAGAAGCATTAACTATAAATTTTAGAAAATCCAAATTGAGAAAATCATAAAAGTGCGTGTTCCAAATAAACGAGCCACGACAAGGCAAAGGAAAGCTCAAAGTTTTTAAAGTACTTTCAGACACAGTGTACAAAAGATAATGATTTTCTAACTGATCCTGCAATTGGTGCGATACCAGCAAGGCATAAACAGGAATGAAAGCCTAAAAAACACTGAAAAGCAACGAAGTGACAATAACAAATATATCTGCGTGCAGTAATATACTACAAATACAATCAGCGATCATCCAAGAACAACAACAGCAAGTTCACATGGAATAGTGACGTCAACAAGGACAACAGCAGCAAAAAAATTGAGAAGAAACCAACTGTAATAAGCCCCTGCCAGCACCTCCAAAGCGGTAGAATTGTAAGAAGAAATTTTAGTAAGTACTTTAATTATATTAGGTATAAGGAGGGAATATCATAAACAAACCTAAATATGAAAGGCTATTTGATATAAAAACCCCAACATAACTGAGGGCTTGTACAGCTAATAACAAAAAATAAAACCTTTTTATAACTCAGCTCAATTCTGCGATTCTGAACTCCAGACCGTCCAGAATAGAAGAGCATCCTTTCCTAGAAGGGATCACGACTACAAGAATAATAAACATTTCAAATTATTGTGGTTCTAAAGTGAAAAGAACAAATCAAAGTGAAAAAGCACTATAATAAAATTATAAATAATAATAATAAAAGGCAATGTTTACAGAAAACTAAAATAGAAGATCAGACTTGAAAAAATTTAAATGGGAAATAAGTTATATAAACCCAAATACGAACGACTGTATTATTACGAATACTGTCACGGGGCTCACAAAATAGGTAACTGCCCATACCTAAACAAAAACGTTAGAGAACGTAAAAATAAAATAGAAATACTTTTTAATTACAAAAAAAACAGTAATAAATCAAAATGGTAAGCGACAACGCACATTTAACCGTGGACCTGATTTTGCGTTTAATAGCAGAAAGTACTATTACACTAAGGCAGGAAATTGATAGGCTAAGGACTCAGGTAGATGTAAATACCCCTAGGACTACTGAATATCAATCAGAATCCATTAATGATAACATAGTTTGCCAGGAGTCACTGGACGTTATCAAATCTTTACCTGAATTTCCGGGAAGGATCAACGCGTATGTTAGCTGGAGATAGGGTTGCCAGATTTTTTTTGGCGCGAAATCAGTACATTAGACTTTTGCATGCTATAAAAATCAGTACTTTTCAGTATACCTTTATTCCAAGCAGAACTATGAATGTAAGTAGCAGATTACTTGCTTTTAATAATATCTTGGTATGGGTTAGGCTTCCTCAAGTGGGCCCCGAATTTACCAAGATTAATATTTTTCAATGATATTCAGGCAGCGCCGAGTTTTGTAGTCGAAAATTACACTGAGTAAATTTTGTTTCAAAATTCCAAATAGTTTTTTTTAATGTACTATTGAAAATTTTTGCAGTGTTTTGGAAATTTTTATTTTTCTTTGAAAGTAAGTGTCCGAATGAAAAAACATTTTTGGGTGCAGATTTAAAAAACATTATACTATACAATGAAATTATTTGCGTTACAAAAAAATTTGTTTGTTTGCTTTTCAATAATTTTTTTATGAAAAACTAACATTTAAGCAATTTCTGCGCCTCGTGGACCAAAATTTGTAACAACTTCTGTAATTAACTTTTCTGCTTTTATCTATGAAAAAAATGCGTGCATTTCGATATAGTTTGGTCGGAATGAATTTTTATTTGCCAGCGTGCGCACCCGACTCCCGCGGGCATACGAAATTCGAGCATCAGAAATAAAAGTGGAACGATCGAAACGTGCATTTCTTTCTTGCGCAAGAAGTCAACGCGGATTGCGCGCGATCCAGCCACGAGATATATGCCCGCAATATGCCCATAAAACGATTGCTCTTTTATATTAATTTCTTGCGCATATCAAACATTACCGTAAACAAGTCAACTATAATTAAATTATTTTCTTCTTACTTTTTACAGTAAATTTTAAGAAAGTTGCAACATTATGTAAAAATCTTAAGCAAATCGTAAAGTATTTTGTTTGTGTAAAATAATATTACACAAACAAAATACATGGGGAAAAATTACCGATCACCAAGTTACCGCGTACCAAGCTCGGCGGGAAGAACCCTATTACAAATTTGATTGCTCAGAATTGAAAAATCAGTACAAATTTAAAAAAATCTGGACATTATCGTACTGATTGAAGGAATGAATAAAATCAGTACGCAAGATGAAAAATCAGTACTGTACTGATAAAATTAGTACGTCTGGGAACCGTAGCTGGAGAGAAGCGGCTCATAACGCAATGAGCTTATATGTAAGGGGAAGTAGGAGATACTTCGTGGCCCTTACAATTTTAAGAAATAAAATCACGCATGACGCTAACTACACGCTAACGAACCATGGTACAGTTTTAAACTTTGATGCCTTAATAGCTCGTCTTAATTTCGCATATTCGGACAAACGTCCTATTCATATAATCGAGCAGGAGCTAAGTGTCCTTCGACAAGGCGCGATGTCTGTTGTCGAGTATTATAACTTGGTCAACAAAAAACTGACCTTGTTAACCAATAGACCATAATGACACATAGCACTAATGTAGACATCACAAAGGAATTAAACAAAAAGAATAGAGACCATGCGTTAAGAATATTCATTACTGGTCTGAATGCGCCATTGAGGGATATCATTTTTTCATTAAACCCGCAAGACTTACCAGACGCTTTAGCCAAGGCTCAAGAGCTAGAGTCGAATAACCAAACGGCACGTTTTGCCCAAAACTTCACGAATGAGAGAACCAAAGCAAAACAAAATTTTTCAAGTAATAATTTGCGGTTCCCTTCAAGGAACATTACACCCAAAGCAGAGCCAATGGATGTTGATCCATCTGCCTCAAGAGTGTATAACCAAAACTACAATACCAGAGGTCAGCAAACCAGCGGTTTTTCAAACCAGAATAATAGACCACTAATGGCTAGCACAAGTGCTAGTGCAAATAGGGTCCAAACCCAAAATGCTCACGCTCCGAAGCGACCAAGGGAAAGCACCCACAGTTTCCGACCGCAGCAAAAATCACAGAGAATAAATAATATTCACGAAAGTAAATTTTTAGGCGAAAAGGGGACGTTCTCCCCTACATCACCGTCCACGACGGAAAACTAAACAAGACACTAAAAGCTCTTGTCGATACTGGAGCTACTTCTTGATACATTAAGCGTTATCCATCTACAAAAGAGTGAAAACTGTAAATGGATATTCTATTATAAAATATTACCACATAATAACATTTGGAGTACAAAAAATTTTCTACGAAATAGAAAATTTGGAATCTTTTAGGATACAATTTCTGCGAAAAATGAAAATTTAAGGCGCCCGCCGATGGAATTACCGGCAACATAAAACAAAAAAGTGAAAAACAAAATATGAAAAGAGTTAAAAAGTGGAAAAATGCAGAAAATTTAAACCACTTGGGACAAGAAAGTCCTAAGGCGCCCGCCGAAGTTTTTACCGGCAATATAAAAAATGAAGTTAAAAAGTGCAAAAATGCAGAAAATTTAAACCCCTTGGAACAGGAAAGTCCTCAGGCGCCCGCCGAAGTTTTCACCGGCAACAAAAAAAAAAAGAAGTTAAAAAGTGCAAAAATGCAGAAAATTTAAACCCCTTGGGACAAAAATGTCCTAAGGCGCCCGCCGAAGGTTTTACCGGCAAAACAAAAAAAGAAGTTAAAAAGTGCAAAAATGCAGAAAATTTAAAACCCTTGGGACAGGAAAGTCCTAAGGCGCCCGCCGAAGTTGATACCGGCAATAGTATTATACTAAATAAATATTTTTCTTTGGGACATGAAGATCCTAAAGCGCTAGTCGACGAATGTTCTGGCAATATCGTAGACAATTATTAAATACCGAGTGAAAGAGGCTCAGAACTATCAGCTGATGATTATAATTTGTTTTTGTTGATTTATAATTTTTTAAAATTAATACAAGCTTTGCGTTTAGAACAGACGTAAGAGCAGAAATAAGAATTGAAAGTAAGGAACCTATATGGAGCAGACAATATCCATACCCCCTATCCGTGAATTCATTTGTGAATAAAGAAATTAACAAGTTGTTAAATGAAGAAATTATAAGACCTAGTAACAGTCCTTATAATTCACCAATCTGGGTCGTACCAAAAAAAAGGAACAAACAATGACGGTTCACCGAAATTTAGAATGGTCATTGACTACAAAAAATTAAATGAACATACGTTTCCGATCGTTACCCTATCCCGGATACAAACACAATTTTATCAAATTTGGGGAAAGCAAAATATTTCTCAAGTATAGACTTGGAGTCCGGCTTTCACCAAATTTTAATGTCAGAAAATGACATCGAGAAAACAGCTTTTTCCATTAATAACGGAAAATACGAATTTTTACTGCTCCCAGAATTTTTCAAAGAGCAATGGACGATATATTGCGTGACCACTTAGGAAAAATATGTCACGTTTATATGGATGACATAATAATTTTTTCAGAAAATTTAGAACAACACATGAAGGATTTAGAAATGATAATTGAAATACTAAGTAAAGCCCACATGAAAATTTCACTTGAACAATCAAAATTTTTCGAAACTGAAATAGAGTTTCTGGGGTATATTATAGCCCAAAATATTGTCAAAACAGATCCCCATAAAATCGAGGTGATACTGAATTACCCAATACCTAAAATTTACGAGAACTAAGAGGATTCTTACAGGATATTATCGCAAATTTGTTAGGGATTACGCGGCAATTGCAAAGCCACTGACGAAATATTTATCGGCAGAAAACGGTAGTTTCAAAAAACATGTCAAAAAAGTAACTATAGAAATAGATGAAAATGGTATTTCTGCTTTTAAAAAACTGAAAAGGCATTTAGCGTCAGAAATGGAGTTGACGCAACAATTCGTGTTGACTACTGATGCATCTAACGTTGCAATAGGCGCAGTGTTTTCTCAGGAAAATAAAGCAATTACTTTTATATCCAAAACTCTCGATAAAACGGAAAGAAATTATGCTACAAACGAAAAAGAGTTGTACGCCTTCGTAACTACCTATATGGGGTAGCTAATCTTGAAATTATACGGATCATCAACCGTTAACATTTGCATTATCAACTCGTAACCCAAATTCCAAAATGAAAAGATGGCACGCGTTTATCGAAGAATTTTCTCCTAAATTTGTGTATCAGCCAGGAAAAACTAATATAGTAGCTGACGCATTGAATTGAACAATTTGAGCAGCAAATCAGGAGATTCACCTGATTATGTATAGCACCATTCCGCACAAAGTAGCGAAAGCATTCATATACAAGAAACTAAAAACCCTTAAACCAGTTTAACCAGCAAATTATATTATGTAAAAATAGGTTCTCTATCCATGAACTAATCGAAACTTTTGGAAACAAAATACACTTGATCGAATACGACACAGTTGAGAATCTACTCACAATTTTGAAAGAATATATTAGACCTAACTTGGTAACGGCAATACACTGCACAGTAGAGGATTTGCACGAAATACAGCGACCGCTGAAAGAAACATTTCGAAACAAATTTGTGTACTCCAAACTTTTTCCAATGGATATCATCAATACAGAAGATCAATCGGGTACAATTGAACAGACACACAACAGAGCTCATCGAAGCTATAACGAAAATATGAAACAAATAGAAAAGCTATACTATTGGGCGGAAATGAGAAAGAAAATGAAAGAGTACGTGCGAAACTGCATAATATGCAATAGAAATAAATATGATAGGCATCCTAAAAAAATTCCAGAAGAAGGAGAACAACTTCACATAGATATTTTTTATGCCCAAAAGTTAAAATTCATCACGTGTGTAGACGCCTATTCTAAATTTCTAATATTAAAAACATTGAGGATAAATCTAACATTGATGAAAAAATTTTGAAACTGCTCCAAACTTTCGCAGATGTAAAACGAATCACATTAGATAACGAACCAAGCTTCACAACACCTCAATTGAAATCATTAATGCAGAGATTAATATTGAATTTATTTTTGTGATCCAAGGTACAGTACTTCTAATGGACAAATAGAGAGAGTCCATTCCACAATAATCGAAATCGCTAGATGCATAAAAGAGGCATACAACATAGTGAGCGACTTAGAAACAATTCTAAGAGCTGCTCAACAATATAATATGACTATACATTCGGTAATAGATTTCAAACCAACAGATGTTTTCCACAATACAGTAAAACATGAAAATTTACCCAACATCCTCAGGCAAGCGCAGGAAAAAATGCTCGCGACTCATAATAAAAATAGAACGGATAAACAGTTTTATCCAGGCCAAATAATTTACGAAAAAGTTATAGGAGAAAGAAATAAACTAAAAACTAGGTATAAAAAGCAACAAGTAAAGGAAAATCTAGGGAATAAGATAATAATTAATAATAGGAATAAAATTGTTCTTAAAGATAACATAAAATCATAATATTTTACATTGCCATCATACTACTTTTACTTCTTGGATTACTACTCAGTTTAACAAAAGCTGACATCATTGATTATACTCGATAGGACTATGTACTAATTGAAAACGGAGATGTTTCTATTTACAGCAAATATGGTGACATATTTCATATTACAAACTTGACATATTTTGACAATATTATAGCCGATGAAAAACAAAATTTTTATAACAGTGTTCTTTACGAAAAAAATAACAACGCTAAATTAGGGTTTAATAATGCAGAGACCGAATCAGAAATTTTAGTAACAGAAACGTTGTTAGGACAATTAAAACAAAATACCTCTATACAGGAAAGAGATATAAATGAATTAGGAACACTTTGGAAATGGATAGCAGGGACTCCGGACCATGACGATTTCATCAAAATTAATGACAAATTAGATGAATTAATTTCAAACAATAACAAGCAACAAACACAGAAATTTTTAAAATTATCACAGAATTGACTGATACAGTACAAAATATTAAAGGTGACACATTTGCTACAAATATAAAGAAGAAACGAAATCAATTTATTTTGCATGAACTTCAAAACATGATAAATACAATAACTTTTGGAAAGATGGGAATTTTAAACCCAACTATTTTACTTTTTGACGAACTAAAAAATATCACTTATTATCAATATGGAACCATGACGGTTACGGATTTAATGGACATTTGAGAGTTTAAAATTATACAAAAGAATGACATAATTGTACTTTACATTAAATACCCAAAAATAGAATTAACTTGTAAGTTTTATGAAGTAAGGGCTGTAGCTCAACTAGATGGTAAGCTTCTAATTGACAGAAATTTAACAGATTGTAAAAGCAAATTTTATAATATTTATAATTGGAAAACTGAATTAACAAACAGATATTGTAAATTAGTAAAAGAAAAATCATGTTTGTCAGAAATTTTAAATAAAAATCAAGGAAAATGTAAAAACATTAAGGAACGGAACAATAAAATTGAAATAATAAAACAAGGGGCAATACTAATTTCGGGAAAAAAATAATGTCGAAAACCGAACTCTAGAAGAAACATTTAATTACATTTGAAAATCAAACTGAGATAAATAATATCACATACAAAAACACTGAGTCTAAAATTTGGAGCTATTTGGAATATAACTATGTAAATAACTTTGAAATATTGGAATATATAGAATCAAGTAACAAGCTGTTAAAACTAGAAAACATAAATATTTTAGGTGAAGAAAATAAAAGCTCTAAAACCATTTCATTCATTTGGTATATTATTATTACTTTATGCATAATTTTTGCCATTTATCTTTGTACAAAATTGCCAAAACCACATAAAAATACGAAAGAAAGAACTCCAAGGAAACGAATATAAAAATATTTTATTTCGAATAAAAACACTAACAGAAAATACAGCAGAATCGGGGACGATTCATCTTAGGGAGGGGGGAGTTAACAGCAGACCACACATAACGGTTTAAATACATATTAAGCAATAAAGTTCAAATACAGAAAGCATATTCCCATACTCAGTTTTTAATTAAAATCATAAAGCAACAACCTCTGTAATCTAGTATCAAATATTGAACTAAAATAACAAATGGCCAAAATGCTGACGGCAGCATCTTTGCATTCTTAATTAAATTCTTTGCGATCGAAGATCAAACCAAAAGACCACACAGCGACATTGCAGCCAATGTAAACATAACCGCATTCCAATAGCCCAGAACGCATAACGTGCAACAATGTCTTTTCCGTTAATTCTGTAAACTTTTGATTAAGAAAACAATATCGCATTTCTCACGCATCGGCATTTCATCCATCCACTGGCTGATGTAACGCCAAAGCGTCATTGTGAAATTAGTTCTTAAGAAAACAAATATTAGCTTATAAATAAGAGTCAATTGAAATAAAGACTTCACTTCTGATAATTGTCCGCGAGATGCGGATTAAGAAAAGCATCGTTTTTATTTTTTAAAAACGCTTTCCTCGGAAAGGAAAGCTTAAGTTACATGGATGGTGAGAATATTGAAATCAGATGGGAAGTTACACATACATGAGTGCCTCACTAAAAACAACCGTGATTTAATGCGCTTCGCAATGCAGCTTAGAAGAGAAAACAAAATTGTTGCTGCTTTCTCCATTCGTGGGTATGTTCGCGTTCGCCCATATAGCAAAGCTGTAAAAGTGCTTAACATAGAGTGAATTAAAAGTGCTGTTGCTGCAGATACCTAATGTACATATGTTAGTATAGCTATAATGAATTACATGTGTTTATGTTTTATATACTCTTCCTTATTTTTTTCTATCTCCCGGTTTCGGTGCTTTCCTCTTATCTTTTTATCATCTTATCTGGAGTTACTTCATAATTTGCACTGTTCTCTTAAATCTTTACATATCTCTCTATTCATTGCCCTTCTACATTTTTTTCTATGTCATGCAATTCTGCAAACACATTCCTGGTTGCTAGCCTGTGGTGGTTTCAGTTTTGATTCAGTACTGTGATTATGGTTCTGTTCGATGAATTGGGCTCTGGTGTTAATGAAAATAAGAAAATTCCTATCGACATTCTGTGCAAACAAAATGAGGGTTTTCACGTGGTACATTTTAATGCACGTAGCCTAAGCCATGAAAAACTGGATCATGCTAGGTGTGTTTTTGAAGAGTCTGCAGTGGATGTTATTTGCGTTTCTGAGACTTGGTTTCATAGTGACCTCCCTGATTTCAACCTATCTTTAAACGGCTATAATTTATTGAGGCATGATCGTTATCTTAAAAAGGGGGGAGGAGTTTCAGTGTACTGTAAAAAAAAATCTGAAATACAAACTGCTAGCAAAATCGAATAACTGTGAAACTGAATATATCTTCACTGAAGTATCTGATGGCGTGAATAAAATCTTAATTGCATGTGTATATAATCCTAACAAAGGTATCGCTTTAGATGCATTATTTGTTGACTTGTCTGAATCTGTGTTAGATTATGAGCGTATTCTGATTTGTGGTGATTTTAATGTTAATCTATTAATGTATGATTCAAGTAGTAGTAAGTTACCGGAACAGTTGACAACGGCGGAACTCTGTTGTTAATGGAATTACACCAACAAGGTTAAGTCAAGCAAATCAATATCCCGATCTAGATTTGTGGATGTATACTGGTGTTCCACAAGGCTCTGTCCTTGGTCCACTGTTATTTAGTCTCTTTGTCAATGATGTTTTTTCTGTTTGTCAGTATGTTAATGTCCATGCGTATGCTGATGACATACAGTTGTACTTGTTTAGTCGTATTGGTCTCGTTGAGGATTTATGTTTCAAAATAAACCGTGATTTGTCTGCTTTTTCTGTTTGGGCTAGTGATAATTCTCTATGTTTAAATGCGTCAAAGTCGTATGTCTTGCCTATATGTAAGATAGGATAAGGTTAAAAATTTAGGGTTTATTCTCAACTCTAAACTTAACTATACTGATCATATAAATAGGGTTGTGAGCAGCGTATGGGCTATACTGCGTAAGCTGAGAGTCTCTGCAACATTTACGCCACAGGAAACTCGACGTAAACTAGATCTCCAACTAATTTTGCCAATTATCACCTACTCTGAGATAGTATACAGCAAACTGGATTCAATATGTTGCCATAAACTCAATGTAGCATTTAATAATGCTACTCGTTACGTATATGGGATTGATAGATATGAGCATATTTCTGCCTGGAACACAAAGATCCTAGGTTGTAGTCTTGAGAATTATTTGTCCGCAAGGAATTGTATATTTATGTATGCATAAACTTACTGTATTCAAAATACATGCCTACCTGTTTGAGAAGCTAATACCAGTAAGGTCACTGAGACACAACTGCTTCATTATTCCATATATATTTATATTTTTCGTTAACGCGGTTAGGGCGGTTAGGGCCTGGAATTCGTTACCTGAGACCGTAAAGACTGGATTAAGCTGATTCAACCACAGGATTCAACTATTCCCATCTCCGCATGGTTGTAAGCCATGCAGAGTCCGCAGAATGCTCCGGAAGCAGTGTCCGGAGGATGCATCCGACTAGGCAGAGCATACTTTGAACTGCCATCAAATTATAACTTAAGAAAGTTTTATTACATGGCAGTTGAGAAGTGCATGTATATAAATTTCATTAATTTAATGAAGGAAATTTTTGCACATGCAGCAGAACATAGCATGCATTTAGGCGCGTCTAAACAGTCTCTGTCTTTCTCTACTAATTTTCTTTAGTTCTACTTTTCCCTACTTTCTACTCTACTCTTTCTTCTACTTTTCCCTACTTCTACTCTACTTTCTAAGGCATATTTGTTCTTATTGTTAAGTAAAAAAAAAAATAATTAAAAAATTAGATTTAAGATATTTTATTGCAAAACAATTACTGTAAAATATAATATATGTATGTAGTTGAAGTACTATTAAAAGACCTAAGTCTTACTCTGTACTACCGGAACAAATTAATAATAATAATAATAATTAAAATTTGCTAAATCGAAACTATTTAAAATAAATGTAGATTTACCTGTGTCTTCAGACTTCATAACAATTTTTAATTGTATAATGACCACAATAATAATAATCACTTGTGTACGCAACTGTTTCACAAAGAATGTCGTAAAATAAAACGTGCACTATGAAAAACTGACAAGTTCAGACTGAGATACTTCGTCAAATCGGCGTCATAAGTTCGGGGTAGGGGTTGCCTGTTGTTCCGCAGCTATTCAACTGTGGCAGGTAGTATTTTTTTTGTTGCTATGATAAGTTTAAAAATAAACTTATGACCGCCTAGATCGATCAAATACCCCTATGTGGAGCGGTGTGAACAGCCAAAAAGAAATTTTTCCTACAGTTCGCTTTCCGGAAATAAAAATCGTTTTCGAAAGACACTTTACTTGCATGGTGGAACTGCTTTATGCAATTTCTCAATTTGACAGACTTTTCGAAATAAATGTATGACTTTCCCAGGCCTGATTACACTTTTAGTTGTTCGTTAATAGCGCCCGTTTTATTCTGTAAAAGTTCTGTTATCTACGTTTCTGCAAATCAGTTTGTCGGTTACCTTAGTTATTAATAATTGCTTACCACAATACGTTTGATAGGTTAGCAAGCCACGATATCTATATGTTATCTATAGGAATCAATTCCGTCAAATATGTACCTCGTATCTTGGATAACTTACCTTTTTGGTCATCTTAAAGTTACCCAAAACCACTATGTCAATGGTTATTTGTTTGTTGCTTTCCATCGATG
This sequence comes from Rhagoletis pomonella, assembly GCF_013731165.1. NCBI lineage: Eukaryota > Metazoa > Arthropoda > Insecta > Diptera > Tephritidae > Rhagoletis > Rhagoletis pomonella. The sequence goes on from NW_023461930.1 coordinate 14,270, forward strand.
TAGCAGTTGCCTTACCTTCATTCCTTGAAACCGTTTCAATTAAAAGATCTCGTTATTATTTAAGACTTTATTTGCGTACATATTAATGTTTTTACAATTTATAATCTTAAAAACTATGGTGCATATAAAAAAAATTCTTAGTAATTAGTTTTCACAACGGTGTCTTAATTGTCGTATTGTTGTATGTCGTAAACTTAAAACGCCTAAAAAACATACTACATACATACGCAAAGTACCATCAAAGTGATATTATGAGATTTTGAGTTGTAAGAAAAATAGTATGTTGTCCATTCAAGTTATCTAACATTTATTTAAGCTTTTAAAGTTTACGATAGACAACAATACGACACTTACGACACCGTTGCGAATCCCTCAATAGATATATATTTACATACTTTAGAGTGTTTCGCAAACAAAGTTTAATTTGTTCCATCACTCACTATGATTATTTCATGAGTAAACATTTTTTTCGACGCCCTGTAAAAACCTATAAATCGTTTTTTCTATAACTTATTTATTCATGTGTGATTTCTATAATGGATGGTGGTGGTGGATGATGGATGGTGATTTCCACCACCTATCGCCCAAATGCTTGGTACACCCTCGGTAACCCACATAAAACGGGTATCACAAATATGTGTCCAGCTGCATGTGCGAAAGTTTCATATAAGAAATTATGCATATGTCCTTCTGAAGTGTTACATAACAAAATTTACTACATAAGGTAATGAATGCATCCCAAATTGTACTCAGCCTAGCTTGACGTATCCCCCTCAAAACAATTCCGTAGTTTATAAACGGCAATAGCCGTAGAGACTCTACATGACTTACAACCATGCAGAGATGGTAACAGATGGTTACCATCAGTCACAGGGCCTAGCAAAATATTTTTTAAATAAATTAGTGTATATGCATTAATCATGGGCACCACACTTAGTTATTCAGTAATACTTTTTTTATAAACTGCATCCTGTAATCAATGGTTGCAAAGTTTATGAGATATGATGCGACAATAACGCCGCAAAATACAAAAATCTTAATCAATAAAGTAATTTTCAATATGAGTAGCAAAGGCAACTTCCCTCATTTCATTAAGAAACTAACGAATAAAATATGCGACTTCTACAATGAGCAGGATTTAACTTTAATCGGCGTCTTATACCTGGCGCCTAAATCATGATACACCATGGATAAACACAGAAATTATGCATATCGTCGGTGATACCACTACCACACTATGTCACTTAATACCTCTGGTGCTTAATTGATCTGTCGCTCATCTTCATCAGTTAAGGGCTAAGGGATGTTACGATTTGCAGAAGCATTCTAGTGCAAGTAAGAGACCACCTAAGTGTCAAGGGTACTTATAGACATATACCGTTTTGCTGTTTCACCAACGATATACACTTATCAAGTGTCACATAACAAAACTTACTTAAGTAATAAGTTAATTAATGTCACCCTAAATCACGCTTAGCCTAGCTTGACGCATTCTCAAATCTCTTCCGGAGTTTATAGGTGACAATATTCGTAGGGATTCCGCAGGACTTACAATCACAAATTTGAATACATTTGTGTACATGCATTAACCCTGTGTCTTCTTCTTACTGAGTTTTCCAGTTATATTATATTTTAGGGATGCGCGTACCGATACGATATTCAATATATCAATATCGTTGTTGAGAATATCGGTTATTTTTTATCGATATCAAAAGTTGCGATAGAGTGTATATTAGAATTTACCAAGGCATACATATATGCTTTGGAATTTACCTATTGAGTTTTGCGGGCTTGTAGTTGGTAAAAATCCTCGACTGAACCCTCCGCGAGGGTGCCGACTACTAATGGGTACCACAGAGTAAGAGTAAGTGTACGTTGTCAGGACGGTACCCAGATAAGATCAGGGATCAGTGCTCTGTGATTATATCTTCAATAGATCTGACTTACGGAAATGATCTTTGATCATGGTTGCGTGGTACCCCCCGCGGGTTAGGGGTTAGAATACACCCTCAGTAAGGCATGCTTGTCGAAGAAGGCGACTAAAATCCACAAATCCCAATCCAAGGTGGAACAGCCTATGTCTAGGGAGGAATGGCTTGAGGGTATCTAGTCGCGAATATGCGAACTTGGAACGCTCAGGCAAGGTCCCATTCCATTTCATTTCGCGGGACCAAAAATTAACACAGCAAAGGCAAATAACAGAAAAAAAACCATTGGCGAGAGCAGCCAAAATAGCCCAACCAAAGAAGCTACAACACCTCAACAAAGAGGAGAAGAGCAGCTCCAAATTGACGCGAGCCAAAACGATGCCACTCAGGCACAGATGGACACGACACCACCAGCTGAGAAGCCTAAAAACTCAGCGGAGCGGCAAAAAGGGCTTTAGCTACCTCCTAAAAAAGGGCTCAGCAGGGAAGAGGCAAACGCCAAGGCAATGCTCGCTATGCCTACGAACAAGGTGGAAGGCGAAAAGCCAAGCCTCAAAAGATAGAGGTCGACCGAAAAAACGCCTCCAGAGGCCGCCCAGAAAAGGCGGCTAAAGGATGACCAACCCTCGACGTCCAGGGCCGCTTCAGCAGCAAAAGCAATAAACTTAAATGCCAACACATCCAAGAAGAGGCAGCACGCTGCCTCCTATAAAGATGTCGTGACAGGCATTAAAATAGCAGTTCTTTCATTCTTGCTACTATCCCATTACAACAGAACAAATGGACGCCTTGCAAGAACTCATTCTGGTCAAAATTATAGCCGAAAAATAACAGGCTACAAATCCGGCGAAAAGGTCAACTTCCGATTTGGCCAAGCGACCCTCAGGCTAAAGACTGTTAGATAAAATGGAAGCTGTAGAGTTGAAAGAAGAGGACGAAAATACTCCATCAAACCCCGACCCCGCAACAACCAAAGAATGAAGTGCATCCAGGCAAATCTTCACCATGCTAAGGCTGCAACGGCCGAACTTAGCAGAAGGGTTGCCCGTGGAAGCACCAACATAGGACTTATTCAGGAGCCATGGATACATAGAGCCAGAAGAGTAGGCCAAACATACAGGTAATCTATGATGTGGGTGCAGTAAAACCAAGGGCTGCACTTATCATGGACACCAATATAAAATATTTGCCATTCACAGAATTTATGAATAGCGACACGGAACCAATATTAGTTTAAGCGGACTAAAACGGGAAGAAAATAGAGCCATTCATAGCCTCGGCCTACTTTCCAGATGACACCTAGGAAGCACCACCATCAAATGTTATAGGCCTAGTGAACTACTGCAAAACACACAACAAGATCTTAATCATTGGATGCGATGTAAATGCACACAATACAAACTGGGGCAGTACAGATACAAACACTAACTAACATAGCTATTGCAAACGGGGGTAAAAAACCCACCTTTGAAAATGCCATACGACAAGAGGTTCTTGACTTAACACTTATAACAAACAATTCACTTGATATGATCATAAACATATTCTATTTGAGATCATGGGTTTAATTAATAGCGTAGTGCTCTACAGAAGCCCTAAAGCAACCAACTGAGAGATACTCAGACTGTTCAGAATATAAACTAAGCAGAAGCATGCTTAACATAAATCGAGGGAGGAATTTGATGTATCATTTGAATCTCACTGACTCAATTGTATCCTCATATCACGAATTTACCTCAACGAAAAGTGTTCCGTGCTGGAAAAAAAACTTGCCAATCCGCTGCAAATAGCAAGATCTAAATTCAATGACGCAAAGAAATATAACACATGGGAGGAATATAGCGATTCCCTCCTTTATATAACAAGGAATTAAGGAAATCCAAAAGGAACTCATGGAAAAACTTTTGTGAGGAACTTAAAGATGTCTTTACTACAGTCAGGATACAAAAATTATTGTCCAAAGGGGTAACTAATCCACTTGACACACTAAAGAGGAGGTAATTTCTAATACTCTACTACAAAAGCCATAATTTGCTTATCCAAAAGGGAAATCTACAGTCACAGCACTGCACATAATTGTTCGAGATATAAAAAAAGGCTTTCGGCCAAAAAAATTTAACCACTGCGTTTTTATGGGCATTGAGGGTGCCTCAGATAACGCGAACTTCCGAGCAATAAAACTGCCACTCTCCAATAGAGCAATAGTAGAATCGGTAAGCAACATACCATACCAAAAAATAATCACAGACTGTTTAGGGCAAGCCAATCTGAGGGTTATAGCGGTAAAGGCTTGTCCGCAGGGGGAGCACTATCACTACTGCTATGGTCCGTACTAACTGACAACCTAATAAACATCCTTAACAAGAAAGGGCACAGAACAGTTGGCTATGCAAATGACATTTCTGTAATAATCAAAGGCAACCATTAGGGGATTAATGCAGTATGCCTTAAATACAACATGGGAGTTGTGTACGAACAAAGAGTTATCAATTAACCCTACCAAAACCACGATTGTCCCCTTCACCAGAAAAAGGGCGTTTGACATTCCCATATTAAAAATAAATGAGATAGAGGTTCCCCTAAAGGAAGAGGAAAAATATCTAGGAATTATCCAGGATAAAATCTCACCTGGGAGGCACACTTTAATTCAGTGATAAAAAAGGCAACGAAAAAGCCAAAATGACCTTCTGTATCTACACACAAATGGTTAGGCCCATCATACTATGTGGAGCATTGGCGTAGTAGGGAAAAACGAAACAAACAACAGCAATATCAAAACTGTGCAACTGTTGGCATGGAGGCCTGTTAAATTTACCACCGCTACACCTAGCAATACAAGAGGAAGCTGGAATGCAAGCACTCTCAATCCACACCAAAGAAAAATTCAAACCAGGAAATCTCACTGCAAACTTTAAAATAGGGTCGGAAATTCTACACATATCTACCAGGCAAGTGACCACACAGACCCAGTACTCAATTTTACCAAGAGATACAAGGTAATTTCCCCATCAAGGGAAGAGTGGAACGCTAGTCCAACATAGTTACACGATGATTCGCAAAACTGGTATACATATGGATCCAAAACGCTCTAGGGCGTAGGAGCAGGAATAGTGGACCTAGAGCACACAAATCAATAATTCTAAGTACAGATACCACAATTCTCCATGCGAAGCTCCTTGCTATAATGGAAACGGTGGAAATCTTATCAAAAAAAGCACTCAAAGGAGTCAAAACAAAAATACTCTCAGACAGCCAATCAGTCCTCAAAGCTCTAAAAAGCTACACATCTACATCAAAAGTCCTCATAGAGTGCAACAATCCGGTTTCTCTGATATGGTGACAGGATATGAAGGACACGAAGGTAACGAAAAGGTGGACCTTTATTCCAAAAAAAAGAGTTGAAGGGTCTAACTCCATTTTTTCAATAAAAACAACAAAAAACAGGATACCAAAAAATTGCTCCAACATAAAGTTGTAGAATACTGGAATGACATATTCTAAGCTTTGATGACAATAGAGCAAAGATCTCACTCTTACCTTAAACAAAAAGAGTCTTACACAAGGGTCACACAAAATAGGAATATCTAGCACAAGTACTTTCTGATTCTGCTGTGATGAAGAAGAGTCTATGGAGCACTTAATCACCAACTGTGAGACTCAAAATCTTGGGTTCGTACCTACTAGCAGACGAAGACAAATGCTGCCTCAGAAAGAGCTGGTTCGATTCCCCAATGTACTAAATACATAAGTACGAAGGTGTGCGCAATAGATCAAGTTGGCTGCAGTGCATAAAGGCCTTGGTTTAACCATTATCATTATGGACTTGCACATGAACTTGTGGCTGGCCAGTAGGTAGCGTAAAAATACACTGGCAAAGTTCATGATACGGCAACACCACAAAATACAGAAGTCTTAATCAACAAAGGAACTTTAAATACGAGTAGCAATGGCAACACATTTGTACGTCAACTACATATGTACATACTTCCCGAAATGAATGACCCTGACCTCCCTCATTTCATTAAGAAACTTCTAAATAAAATATACGACTTCTACGATGAGTAGGATTTAACTGATGTAACATTTAAGTTTTCTAGCAGGACTGCCATGTATAAATTAAGCCAAGGTATTGTGAACAAGGTATTCTTAAGTAAAAATCATCTTGAAATGTTAAAAATATACCAATTTGGACTACCAAGAATTGCTGAGCTATCATATGCCTTCCAAGTAATAAGAAATGAGTTTCAGCGCATAAACATCAAGCTAGCTATTAAACTGCTCATCCAGCAAATGCGCGCTCAAGTAAAGAAGATATCAATAAGAGCAACGGCAACAGCAGCAACAGTAATTACAAACAACAGCGCCAACGGCGTCGTTTGATTTTGGGGGCTTTCAGGCTTCGACAGGGGACAGGTAGTCTAAAAGATGCAAGCAAGTAAAGACCGATGCAAAAAAAAAAAACTAAAGCCAAACCATTCTAAATCAAAAAATCTACACCCACTTAGCGGCCTAAGGGCTCCTTAAATAAAGTTACTGCGGAAATTAATGCCAACAATGCTACTATGGTCGCTCTTGACGGAGCTTGCTACTCTGGTGAAACAATTTCAGTAGCTCGTTTCTGTAACAATTCTCCAAGACGAATTGAGATATGAATTCGCCGCCCTGTTCTCTACTGCTAATGAGTAGTAGAGAATGACGTATGTATATTCTCTACCAGCAGAGAAATAACCGGTAGAGAAAAGTTACAGAAACTAATATACCACCTAACAATCAAAATGCAGTTGAGGAAAATTCTCTAGTTCTTGGACATGGTTTTGCTGCTGGGAGTTACTTGCTGACCAATGGGAGATACCATCAATGAAAATGGCATAGGGCTGGTTAACAAAACTAAAAAAATCTGACGGAGACTATAAGAAATGAATCTGACCATAAAGGGGTGTTTGCAGTCCTGATGGGCATAGCCAACACCAACTTGTTTGACAACGAAAGAGCCAGCAATGGTATTTTTTTTTGTGGGGTAAGATCCGATACTTTGACATAGAGGGACGTTAAAATCACAGGCAGGACTCTGTACAAAATAGTGTTCGATTCGGCTCAAGCGGCTAATGTTTGCATCAATAATGTTAAAGTACATGAAGCAGGTGTTAAAGCGTTCATTCCGCTTGGCGAACGCTCCGGTTGGTTACAATAATAAAATACAAGTATGTATCAACGGCACCACCAAGTGCGCATACATTCTATGTTCGCTTTGGCTGGTGAACTTCCTCCGCTTTTTATTAAACACAAGCTATAGTGTAACTTACAATAAACATCTAACAGAATCAACAAAAGTGTGAATTTTAGTAAGCATAAAAACATAACAATTCAGAAATCCAACCTTGACGGATCTAGACAAAACTATTCTAAAATACAACTGACCACTGTTTACAACGCCATGAACGAAGAATTAATAAGGAAGAACTTTTTCTTGTTGGCTACACATGCCTCTTGTGCTGATGAAAGTCTTGGCTGTGCTGTTTACAATATGCAAAATAATGCATCTTATCTTTTTAGATTGCAAGAAAAGTTTACATCCATGACTGGTGAACATTTCGAAGGCAGCAATATTTTCGGACAAAAAAATTGCTCCAACATAAAGTTGTAGAATACTAGAATGACATGGACTTTCTCAATCCCTCCGAAAAATTTCTAAGCTTTGATGACAATAGAGCAAAAATCTCTCTCTTACCTTAAACAAAAAAAGAGTCTTAGATTACTCTGCGGGGCACTGACAGGCCACTTCACCTGCAATAAACACACAAAATAGGAATATCTAGCACAAGTACTTTCTGATTCTGCTGTGATTAAGTAGAGTCTATGGAGCACTTAATCACCAACTGTGAGACACAAAATCTTGGGTGCGTACCTACTAGAAGATGAAGACAAATGCTGCCTCAGAAAGAGCTGGTTCGATTCCCCAATGTA
>NW_023461931.1:0-22159 GCF_013731165.1 Rhagoletis pomonella
AACAACATTTTTTCCCTATATACAAACTCCTGCCACCCTAGGCGAAAGGCTGTCTACGCCCTTGTATACAAAAAAATTCAAGTCTTTAAACCTCACATCATACGGTCAGTTTTTTTTTAGAGCGCATACATGGTTCCATAATAATGATTTCAGTATCTTCATTATGTATATTGTAACTCTTAATATCTCATAAAGAGAGGCGTAAAATTAATTAAAAACATTAAATTTTTTTTATCTAAAACTAATAAAGTTAGAAGGACGAAATTCGAGGAAGTGGTAGTTAAGATAGTAGTCCTTGATACAAATTTTTTTTCGAAAATAAATATTGGAAATTTCCAAGGATATTCAAGGATAAAAATTTTAAAGGACATTTTCAAAACTTATTCGCCCTGGTGCACCCAAAAAATAAATTTTTCTTCTATTCTTCAGCATTTTTTTTTTAACTGATACCCATGGTGTTATTCTACAATGCACCGAATCTTTTGAATAATTTTTTTATTCAATCATATTCTAGAAATTTCAAAGTCCTTTAAAAAAAATCTTGACGTCAGAGAGAAAAATTAAAAACGCAGTTTTACTATATTTGGCCCCCAGTTTTGTGAATATATGGATTTTTTCGTGTGATAAATTGACTGTCGCACTTAACTTTTTTCAGTTCTTCTCTCCACCGCTTCGCGTTTCCACAACCTTTTGAACCCATTTAGTTGCATTTTCGGTTTATATTTTCATGGAAATACCTGTATGTGTGTGTATCCACATATGTACGTTAGACTGCATCACCAAAAAAAGTTGCAGTTTTTCCGGCGGGATTACAAAATTTATTATATTTTAAGACTTGCACTTTTACTGGTACTTTTATCATAAAAGTTGTATGTACGTATTCCCAAATCATTTTGAAAAAAATGTCCTTTATTTTACGTTGGTAAATATGGTCACCGTATTTATCACGCATGTAATGCATTACCACTTTTCCGACTGGGCGTGCTAATCAACGACTGTTGTATTGTTTTGCTGACAATCACTTCAGATTACGTTTTTTTTTCTCCTTTGAATTTTCCGCACGTGAAAATAGAATTAATCTATGCTCGAAAAATAAATTAGTATGAAATAACATTTCGAGCTTGCCTTAATTTACCCAACTGAATGCCAAAACAAATTTAGATAAATTTTTAATTTTATCCTTGTCACTCTAAGGGGCACCTTGCTACGAGTACACCTCAATCAAATGCATTATCAAAACTTCTGTGTGAATTCGCTTAACAAACAAATCTTATCTTAATTCAAATAGAAATCCGCCCTATGGTCTGTAGGAAGTTTGTCAGCTATAATTGAATAACTGTCACTTGTTTATCCTATTAATAAAGTTTAATTAATTTTCTGAAAACCAATGAAAAAGCAAGCGGAGATGTTATTCGTTTTTATTGTCGTTGCTTTTTCTTTCTTTATTTTTTTAACCAATTTCACTTATCGAATGAGCAAGTGTCAAGAGCAGTTTTCGTTTTAATGATCTTTTATCTTTCTTGGCGTACACTTTGGCATTCTTTCTGTTGTCAACCAAAAAAAAAAAAAAAAACAAAACAAACTTTCTTCTACTTTCCCAAAAGTGTCGCATGTGTGAAGATGTCACAATAATACAAATACATATGTAGTACACATATATATACCCTGTGGGGAAACGCACTAGTGCCGAACTGGTGCTGCATTTCTAATTTTTCAAGCTACTTGCATCAAAAACAATTTTTTTTTTAGGAAAAGTAGACTTAGCAGCATCTTTTCATTTTCACTCTTAGCAAGTGATATATATATATACTATTTAGTTACTATCGGACTGGTTCGTTTTGGGCGATAAAGATCTTGTACGGAATTAGATAGAAATTTTGTTGACTAGTTCGGAGTTTACCTGTATGTGGTACAATCTGTGTTTGTGCCCGTAAAGCAACAATTCGTAATGTGTGTGTAATTTAATAAAAGTTCAAAATACTTTTGCGGCACATTGCGCCTCAAAGTATATTACGCAGAAAGTGTTTCAAGCGTACATATGTATCTCCCTTTTTTTTGTGTGTGCGACTCCTTAAGTAACTCTGTTTTTGTGTAAACAAAACTTGAAGGAGACACTTTCAAAGCATATTCGTATGCATGTTTATATGTTTTTTCTGCTGCACACAGCCGCCGACACAAATAACGCGGAACACAAATTTACACAAAGTAATCGAAGTGAGTGAAATTCGGTGTCAAAAAAAGTACCTCCTTCATCCCGAATACCTTTGGCGCGGAACAACTAAACGAGTGTCTGCAAAGTTTTTTTTATTTTTCATTTTCTCGCTTGTCCTAAGTGAAAGTAATTACATATTTTTTTTTTTTGGTGCTTCCGAGTTTTTCATGTCTGCAGCGCTGTGAAATATGTTGCGGTTTTATTAAAAAGGGATTTGGCTGTGTTCTATGCAGTTTGTAGTAAGTATGTGAGGTCACATAAATCGCAATAAGTTTTAACGGTAATGCAGAGGTCCTTTGTTTTGATAAGAATTTTAAAGGTGGGAGCATACATTTTTTAATTTGAACAAGGACGTTTTTTAAATTAGGCTACTCCTCGGGGATGCGATCACCCCGCTCTGCTGTGGTAACGAAATTCATATACATACATACTTATTTGCGGTGTATATGTAATTACGAAGGCAAGCTTAAAAATTTGGTTTATAAATGAATTTTTATAAAATCGAAAGAGTTATGTACATATGTATACCCAAGGAGGTGAAAATTTACCCTATTTAAAGTGCACAGAGAGCTAAAGCTTATATTCAAGTGCGCCGAAACTAAAGAGAGTGTTCATAAAATCTGATTTGCTATTTTCCGTATACCGATATTTTATATTTTTGGCGCTGAAATTGCTTCCGACATGTAATCGGAGTTATCAGGGGCCACTGCTTGAAATATAGCCTATATCCTGGTTCTTTGAAAAGAGCATAGTTATGGAGTACTCGTCTGGTAAAATGTACTAGAGAAAACAACACAGAAAACCTGGAGCTGGTACAACAGGCCGCCTTCATTTATAATTAGAAAAGCCACTCTGGGCACTCTTGTTATCTTGATAACCAGGGAACGGATTTTATGGAAATTGCCTTTTTTCTGCTAAAGAGATAGAGTATATTCGATTAAGAATGTCCACGATTTAGCTTTCCCTGTTTCAATATATACACATTTGTAGTTGCCTTTTTTTGCCTTTTTTAAGATATTTGCCATTTTTTTTGCCTTTTTTAAAATATTTGCCTTTTTTTGCCTTTTCTACCTTTAAAAAAGTGATTATAGCATTTACAATATTTGTTTTTAAGATTAAAAAATATACACATGCCCATGCGGCTTATGGAAACGCAGGGACCTCTTGCCAATTCAAAGCCGTTTTCTCAGCTCACGTAGGCTTGGAGATAATAAGGGGTGTGGATAAAATTGTAAAGGTCGAGGAAAACGCCCTTTTTTCTGATAATATGAACGTTTCAAACGTTCCGTATTTAAATTGGGCTCCACTTGTATCAACTTACGTCGATCGCACATTTAGTACATTCAAGGCTTTTCTTCGCGAAAATCGAATGAAAATGCTGCCAGAAAACTTCAAAATGCATCGTGTGGTTCAATGTTACTACAACTATACAGATAAAAGTTTTATGAGTTAGAAACTCGAAAGGTTATCCCTAAAAAAAAAAAAATAGTCAAAGATTCAAAGTACAAATTTTTCATATAATGAAACTACTTCATAGTTTTTCTCTTTTTACTTGTAATATAAACATTTCTAAAATAAATATATTTTTTGATTGTTCTTCGTATTTTCGGTCTTTTTTTAGTGCCTTATTTTTCTTTTTTTGCAATACTTTTTTTTTGCCTTTTCCTGCCTTTTTCGTTAATTTGTTTTGCCTTTTTTTGCCTTTTTTGCAATACCTAGTGCCTTTTCCTGCCTTTTTCGCTATTTTATTTTGCCTTTTCCATCCTATCTCGTTACTTTATTTTGCCTTTTTTATAGGTTTTTAGGTCCTAAAAATCCGTTCCCTGTTGATAACACTGTGGCTAGACTGGCTCAAATGAGCTCTTTCAAAAGCCAGTAGTTGGTACGAGCCATCAACCTCAAATGTGGGCTTCCAAATCACTGGGATGTTTTCCTGAAAAGGTAGCTGTCATTAAGGAAGAACCAGTCGATTGGCTGCTCAATTGCGCGACGTCTACTCTGATAACAAAGCGCTATCCTATATTTTGGGCTCGATCACGGTGTACTGAAGGCTAGTCGGGGAGGGCCCGCCCTTTCTTTCAATTGCATCTGATTATTTCTTAGTCAGACTTACATATAGGTGTTTTAGATATGATATATGATATGAAATGAGCTGGCTAGAAAAGTAACACTGGTCTACAAATTTCAACTTTTTTTTCTGCGAATAAGACGGGACCTGGTGTTTCTGAACGGATTTTTCGTGCTGAACACGAATCCGGGGTCAAAAATGTCCCATCACGTCACGTTTTCGAGAAAAAAGGGGTTGAAACCCCTAAAAACAGCGTTTTTGGCCATTTTCGAAAAATTATAGAGCTGAACCCTGACGTGGTACAAATTTTGCATATATCAGAAATTAAAGGCTAAACCGTGCCCTTTCGAATGAGCCCTATGCCGAATTGATCGCGTGCACCCTTAAAGCAGGGGGTGTATTTGTGTTTAGGGGTGCAGGAAAAATTGATCACAGAAAGAATTTAATCTTAAACGATCATAGAAAATTAATAATGCCAAGGTTTTAACTATATTAAAAGTCGCTGATTACGAATCTGCAGTTAGATTTTAAAAATTTAAGAAATTTATATGGTCGTTTAAGATGAAATTCTTTCTGCGATCAATTTTCCCTGGACTCCTAGACACAAATACACCCCCTGATCTAAGGGTGCATGCGATTAATTCGGCATAGGGCTCATTCGAAAGGGCACGATTTAGCCTTTAATTTCTGACATATACAAAGTTTGTAGCACGTCAGGGTTCAGCTCTACAATTTTTCAAAAATGGCCAAAAACGCTGTTTTTAGGGGTTTCAACCCCTTTTTTCTCGAAAACGTGACGTGATGGGAAGTTTTGGACCCCAGATTCGTGTTCAGCACGAAAAATCCGTTCGGAAACACCAGGTCCCGTCTTATTCGCAAAACCCTTGTAGACCAGTGTAATCATTGATTGTGTCTCACCGAGAAGAGATTTTAACTGTCTTTGACTGTATGCGAGAGCGCTGAGCGGAAACCATAGCCATAGATGGACTGGAAGTGATTAAGGGATCTTCTTGGGCTCACGAGTCCTTAACTACCAATTCTGTTCAGTGCATTCGCAGGACACTGTCTTATGGGAATTCACACGCTGCTATAGATCCCCCTATTGCAGCTGCTTAGAGGACGAAAAGTAGTCATTGAGTGTGTCTCACCGAGAAAAGAGTATCAGTGCATTTGACTACATGCGGGTTTGTTTTGAAGAGATGCACCACTAGTTGCCTCAACGAGCGCTGAACGGAAATCAGGATGAGTCTTATTGACCGAAGGTGGACTTGAAGTGGTTAAGGGATCATCTTGGGCTAACGAAGTGCTGGTAATTGCATTGAGGTGACACGGTTTTACGGGCATTCACACTGCTCTACAGATCTCCAGTGTTTCAGCTGCTTAGAGGACGATGAGGTGGTGCCAAACGGCCTCCTGACGAAATATTTGATGGTAGTACCAGAGGAAAAACCAGAGGTGGTTTTAGTGGACTAAAGTTTTATATTGACGGAGCTTATGCTTTCGATGCTTTCCGTCCTCTAACAAAACAAAAAGCCTGCAACTATAGCTGTATCATAAACTCAAAAATTGTGATAGTCTGTCAGCTATCACAGCAAGTAAAGCCTAAATAGAAGAGTCCTAATCCCATTTAGAAGGTCAAATTTGCAAGGAGGAACACGACCAAACAGATTTTCTATGTTTCTATGCTTTGCAAATGAAATGCGGAAGCAAGTTACGACCTAAATGTCTGATCTCTAGGCAAAGTTGGTCTAGGTGTTAAGAAGGGAGACCATATCTAAAAGCATTGACACCCTAAAACTTTATTAAACTTTACATTGGTTCCTTACTTTGTTAAGTGTTGTTTGGTTTCTTCTTATTATATTTCATAAACAAAGTGGAAATGAGAAAAGTTGCTAGGTAAAAAAAAAAAAATATTTCTTATAGCGCAAACTTAAACACGCACATAAGCACCATTATCGTAATATGTTTTTTTACACAACTCAAAACACGGGGGTACACCAATTAGCTTTCTTTTTACTGAAAAATCAGTTTATAGAATTTCTGTGTAGGAACAATTTTACATTTCCCCTTGAACCATTTCGTTCATAAACTTAGGCTCAATGTCCTCAGAATAATGTTCACTAAACTTTGTGCAAGCTTCTTTTGTATCATCGTCGGGCTTCGTTAAGAAATCTGCTAGGACGCCAGACTGAGAACTAATGCTCCGATAACGCCTTAGTCGCCGCGACAATTCTGTACACAGCTTGTCCAGTATAAGTAAATAAGTCTCAGTTTTGAATTTATCTTTTCCTCTCAGCGCAACGCTTTCTGCAGATCCGTCATCGTGATGATTTCCCTTCTTCGTACACGCTGAATTGTATCAGTACTTTGGGCATCAGTTTTCTCATTTGCCTTCATCTCGTAATCATCAAATAATTCTCGCTGTGAAAGCAAAAACTCTAAACACGATTTTAAATATTGAATTGCCCAATTACGCACTTTCTTCTCTTCCTTCTAGTTGACAGCTGTGTCAAGTTCTATTATATGTGAGCCCTATAATGGTTGCAACAATTCTAAATACTTCTATACTTGATCTATTAAGCAGGCTTCGTCTTATTATAGTCAGGCTAGAGTTCTTTGGCTATTTTGGAAGTTCAAGAAAATAGAAACGGATTTCTCTTTGAACAACTCCGAGGGGAACAACAGTGTCGAATTCTATCAAGTAGGCTCCTACCTTCGCCAATCCACTGGCCATCTTACAAGCTTCATAGATTCCTAAGACTTCCGCTAGACGGAGATACAAGGAGACGCCGACTTCAGTCGAGTATATATCTGTTCCCTCACTGTAGTCCATCTGTGAAATGTCTGTATAAAGAGATACTGCCTCTTTGTCGGCCAATTTGCCTCTCCCCCACTCTCTTCTGAACAACAGCTTTCGGTTTTAGTTCCCAATTGCTGCTAAAGATTTTCTTGCAGGTATAGAATGCTAAT
Source organism: Rhagoletis pomonella (assembly GCF_013731165.1). NCBI lineage: Eukaryota > Metazoa > Arthropoda > Insecta > Diptera > Tephritidae > Rhagoletis > Rhagoletis pomonella. The sequence continues at coordinate 7,251 of NW_023461931.1, forward strand.
CAGGCCTTCTGTCTACGATATTTGATGTTGATTTTCGAGTTCAGTCTGGTCTCTAGCATGACTACCGAATACTTAGCGCTTAAAACTAGCGACGGCGCTTTGAAATGGGTGTTTTTTGTTCCTATTTCGGACCATCATAACTTGAGGGTATATCGAGGAAACGTCAAAAAGGATGAATAGAAATTTTCTGCCGGCGTCATAAAACTCACTAAAACCACTTTTACTTAGCTCGCAAAAGGAAATAGCACTTTTAACTAGAACTCCAGAATTTATTCCATACCCATCTGCCATTTGACGTTTCAACGTCACTTAAGCACTGGACGATGCATTTGTCACAACAACTTGTGTGTATTTGATTTTCTTCATCGGTTCATTATTTGCCTGCTGCGACAAAAATGCCACTAAAAGTCGAGAATAAAAACTTCAAATCACTTTGTGATGAGTATGACAACATGGAAAAGCTTTTAACTCTCATTGCAAATGTGTTTCTTTTATTTTTATTTTTTTAGTGTTTTTTTTTTTGATTCTGTCTCTTGCAGTTTGTCACTATCTACTGTTTTTGAAGTTTTTTAACTGCACTGCATGCTGCCGGCCTGAAGGCTGCGTGGCAAAGCAACGGATACAGCATTCAATGGGACACTTTAAGGTGCGCAGATGTGCATAGAAGTGCAAGAAATCGAGTTAATGATGTCGCTCCTGGCAATATCATCTACCAACTAAATAACTGACATAGCTGCCACAAGTGGATGACACAATGTGTACGTATGTATGTATGTGTGCAGAGTCACTGGGCTTCTTAAATAGACCAGTTGACTATTTACTGGCTTAGAGCTGGTCTTAGGTTTGGTTCTTTGTTATGGATGGGCGTTGATGAGTCGGATTAGTCAGTGGTGTGGTGTGGTGCTGTGCCGTGCTGTAGCTGTTTATTGCCTTGTTGTTATTATTGTTTCATCAGTAGCTTTATATGTATGTATGTTGTCCTGCATTGTGGCTACCTTTTGTGTTGATTCCACGACCCGTTACATCAAACGCGGTGGTGTTGCTGTTAATTGCACCTAATTTACCAGCCAGTTGAGTCAACCATAGAGTTGTGTTCACAATTAGATTTCCAAGCATTAACGCGAACAAATACTGGACAAATGCTCTTGTAGATGAAGAGACATACCGCAAGGCAGGTAAACTACTATTTATTTATTTATCTATTGAGTTATTTCTAACACTCTTGATACTTTCCTCTAAATATGTATCTACCTAGGTAAGTAGGTATGTATGTATTGATGAAATAACGATAGCCACAAGAAGTCTCAATGACCATGGCGTACCATAATTACACGAGTCTTGTAGTTAATTTGTAAAGAAAAAAGAAAATTGCCGCTCACTCTACCTTTGTGTTTGTTTAATGTGTTAATGAAGCATCACAGTTGGAATTAGTTGAAATAATTGCGGCCGAGTGTGGTGGCGGATGCGGCAAGCGACTGTACTTTTGCGTCTATTGGATAAGGAAGACTCTTTTGTAAGGTCGTTTATCTTTTAGCAGATGGTATAATTAAAAGTTAGTTTCAGAGTTTGAAAGCAATTACAAAAATAAAAAATAAAAAAATCCCGAATGTACTATTACCGAAATCCTGCCACCTGGAAGAGAAGAGATACATATACTAATGACTTTAAAAAATTAGATTTGTAATGTTTCATTTATTTGTTTTGAACGAAATAAGTTAATCGTAAAAACAAATATTTTTAAAGCAAGCTTTTTAAATACATATGTATGAACGAAATCGGACTATAAATACCGGTTTACCAAATATGTCGACTCGTGCGCCACCTATCGGCAGAATTTTTAGTGGAGTTATTCCTTTTCGTGTATTGAATATACGTTCTAAATATGAACCACATCGCACTATAAATACGAGTGTTTCAAATATCTCGACTCTTCCGCCACCTATCGGATTAAGTCATCTTTCGCATTGCATTGTCATCGGATTCTAAGCCAACTGTGAAGTTTCAAGTCTCTGGGTCATCGGGAGGTTGGTCTAAAATTGATTGCGAGATTTTCCGCTAACAAATATACATACACACAGAGCAAGTTAAATAGAAGCTTGTAAAAAGAATAGAAGCTTGTGTAAAGACGTAAATGAGAAAAACTTAGAGATAAAGCTTTGCCAGTACAACGCAATCATTCTATGTACTTTACATTGAATGCGCCACTCTCCAAGTAAGGGAATCTAAAAAACAAAGCCCAACCCAGTTCGATGTGCTAAGCTGTGTTAAACCCAAGCGTATCCATCAGTAGAAAATGGCTCTATGTGGTGTTTAGTTGTCGTCAAACACAGCTCACGGTAGACCCAGAAAACGAGCCGTCTTTAAGTCGTCGGACCAAAGGAAGCTGATTAAAAGGGGCAAGTGAAGATGTGGTTTGTGTTCGGAAGGGCGCCTTCACATGCATAAAAATGTTGGTTATGTCGGAATGGAGTTTGGGTAAATAGGTATTATAGTCTTCTATAATCGTATCCGTGACACCGTTAAAACCCTGGCAGGCCTCGAAGTACGTTCCGATTTCGTCGCCGTTAAGTTGGTGGTTGTAGGTACCGGTTGAGTTCCCTCCCGTATATTACCCTGCATCTGGCTCTGACCCCTTTACGGTAAGGGGTCCACCCATCGAATGGTCTCCCTGTTTCATGAATACCTGTGGGATCCCATAGTGACTACAATTCCCGAGTGAGGATCGCGGCTTCGAGTGGGAGAGACCCTTTTAGAATGGGCAAGCCGATGAATATAAAATTAAAAAAAAAAAAAAAAAATCTTTCGTCGTCCCAGCTCGGCGGAAGGCAGAGCAGGTGCAAGCGCCTTATAGGTAAACATGCAGAACAACAACAACAGTTTTGCACCTTCTCGGTAACTGCTCGGCATTATCGGGGAGCAGATTGCGCTTTCTGTGGTATCCTTTCTTTACCTTGACCTTTTTCTTGACCTTGATAAATTGGAGCGAAAACTCTTAGTCGTGGTACCACAACGGGCCTTCATTTCGTGGCCTATACGTGTCCCTGCGTAGCAGTGAGGGCCACATTTACCTACCTACCTAATCGCTCTAGTGTCTTTAAGCTCTAGTGTCCGCGATGGATGGTGATTAAACTCTGATGGCGGCGTTCGCGAGCGAGAGTCGCGAGGCGCGAGTCGAGTGCAAAAAAAATTTCCAAAAATCAAGGGCAACTCGCAGCTACTTCAAACTTGCACTTTGTTGTACTGAAATTCACTAGGCTAAAAAATCGCATACCTAAAAATAAATTCTGAATAAAGTTTAAATTTTTAAATTTTTTACAAAGTATGAAATTTGGACTTACATCATTTTTGTTAGATAGTGAGCTATATTTTCATGAAAAAGTAATAAACATTAAATAAACAACAATCAAAAATCCAAAACATGTTAAAATCTGCTCGCGTCCCTATTTATTTGCCCGCCACCGTAGAAGCAAGTATTTTACTATAATGAAAACAAAAAGTAACTAAATTCTTAAAAAAAAAAACTAATAACAAGCGTAGAGTATTTGTGCTTCGATGTTTCTCTTTATGACACGCCACTTTGACACATACCCATAAATCGCATTTAAACAAAAGCATTGCAAAAATATTTTGTACCTTTGTGTGCATTTTTGAAATGTCGTTTGTGATAGTCAACTTTGAAATACCTTAGGAAGTTGCAAAATACTTTAGACAATATTAAAATGACAAAAACAATTATTTAAAGATCCATGCTGGTGCATAGAAATGTGAAACTTTTAACCACAACTGAGTGCAGAGAGATAGGAAAAGGAAATGAAATCAGATGCAGACATAAAACAAGCAGAGAAACTTTACGAGAGCCAGCAATAAATAAGAGGATGAAAAATGAAATTATACTTCAAATGCAAATTAACTTTGAAAAAGAAAATTATAATAAGTAAGTAAGAATAGCGTCCGACAAGAATAATATTCAGTACGAACTGAAAGAAAAAGGTGGGGCACGGAAGCAATAGACACTACACCTTCGAAAAACTTTGCAAGAAGCATCGTTTCCACTGTATTTGACCAAATTGCTGCAGTCGTTCGCGTATGCCTGCAGTTTGTATCTACATATAATAGCCATCGTATAAGATTGCTCTCAAAACGGCATTCAAAGCGGAAGTCGCGGTACTGACTACCACTGAATTTAAAAAGCTAGGTCTTCGCAAGTAATGGTCAAACAAAATAAAAAAATGTTTTTTTTCAGGATGTAAATGTCTTACTGTAAATACTTAGGAATCGAGTCAAAATATTTTAGTGGATGTCAAAAAATTTACCAAATCGACAAAATTGTTTCCCTTTTTTGGAAAAGCAGCAATTTTTTTCGTGGAGTATCTTGTTGAAATGTTGTCCTCAAGGACTTGATTTATTCTATGCTAAAAGGTATTAGAAAGGAAGGATACGTCAAAGCGACTCAGACTGTGTTTCTCCAAACGGCGTAGAAATTTGCATTCTTACGAAGTCTTTCTTCTCTTTTCAAGCTGTGCTCTGCTTCTACGCTAGATTTCAATTAAAATTTCTTTCTTCTAGACGGTATTGGAGTAATGGCAGGCTAGGTGATGAGAGTTCTTCTAACGCCTATGCTAACGGCTTCTGTAATACTAAATATCTTAATCTCATTCCGACTAGCTAGCTTTGCAAGAATTTTTATATCCGAAGTTCTGGCGATTATTAGATGGCCTGCTGGTTATTGAAGAACACCATGGAGTTAAAAAAAGTACCTACATTTTCTCAGATTGCCAGGCAGAACATCATCTTACTCATCTGAATTCCCGGCTGGCAAATTGGATAGGTCATCGCGGGATAATCTGTCTACGTTTCTAATTCTCACGAATATATGAAACCCTATGGAACACCCAGTGAACCTTCAAAGTGACAATGAATATCTGGCCACACTATGACAAATCATAAAGGAAGCCCCCTTTGAACGGTCAAGACAACGTATCCTCGGGTTAAGAGCCACCATCTCGGTAAAACGACATTATGGTTCCCAAATTTTAAGAGCGTGAAAGGAAGGCCACGATAGCTCTCTATACAGCAAAGAGAATGTTAGGCAACAGATGCGGTTTGAAGTTAAGAATTATGCACTGGATGTACACAGCTATAGTCCGATCCATAATCCAGAATTTTGAGGTCAGCAGTCGCTGGCGTAAGAGGTGCCAGTAGAATTTAGACGTCCTGCTGGATTTATTACCCATAGATATCTTAATCGAAAAATCAGCTGCTAACAGCGCCATCAGATTGCGTGCATTGGGGACACGATTCCATCTAGACTCATTACCACCTAAAATTAAAGCGCTGCCCATTTACTATATCGTGTCGAAGGCGTGGGTTCACCAAAAACCCCGCACGAAATTCGCAAGTCGCAATGACTGGACTCAAGGAAAGATTCAACTCTTGCAGGGCTTAACTGTCTTTACTGACGGGTCAAAGATGAAATGCGTGGTTGGTGCAGTGGTTTTTTATTGAGCAATATAACCTAAAGTTATTCTTTACCTTACCAGACTATGAAAGCGTTTTCCACTCCTAACGTTTGCAATCCAGCAGGCAGTAAAGTACATCAAATAGAATGTAGCCGCGAGAATGCAGGGATAATCCCCTCGGAGAGCGGTGAGCAGAGTTCTCCGATCGTAAAATATTGATTTTCAAGAATTATATACCATTTCTACGAAACTTTCTTTCAATATAGAACAATCCTAGGGGGTGAGAGCACTAGAATTCCGACTTTACTTCTATGGGCCACCCTAGTATATATACATACAGCCGTTAATAAATCGAAAGCAAACTTCTTACTTATTTTACTATACTCTACCAACTGTGCGCGTTGCTTTATTTTCAACTGACTGAACTGTACTGTACACATTTCGTCTCGTTGCCAGCACTTGCACGTAGCACAGCGCAAGGCGCTTTAGCTGGTTGACTGTTTCTCTTTCGAGTTGGAAAACTCAGAGATAAGCGGATATTGAGATTTAATAAATGACGCAGGAAAAGCTTTTATCTAGTATCTGCTGCTGAAGTCCTTATGCGTTGACAGAGCAGCTGTGTTTATTTTGTACTTTTTTGTTGGCATTGCGAATGTTGTTGCCATTAATTTAATTTGCAAAAAAATATATATACATACATACATACATGAATACATATATATCGAAATAAACGCAGTAAAAGCATGAACTTATGTGCTTAAAATTTCATTTGCTGTTCAAAAGCCGCATTAAAGAGTTATTTTGATGAAATCTAATGGAAAAGTTATTTATATAAATATGCAGTGAGAGATGCTTTTGTGTATAAATATTTGTATGTAGTAAATACATATGTATGCAAATGTAGTATAAATCAGCAATTCAAAAATAAATTGCTTGCGTAATTCTTTTGCTTGCTTTGTGGCAAGTGTGTGTGTGGTTGTGGTGGCTTCTAGTTGTATTAATATTTATAAGTAAATATCTACATTCATATAGTATATGCATAAGCTTATCTGTGGTTCACATGTCACTTTCTGACAGATTTTATTTTGCATTGAAATTTAAGACATATAAATAAATTTTTTTTTAAGTTTCTATTCTGTTTATTTCGTTTAGTTATTTATTTTTGTGCAGTGCAAATATGAGGTTTTATCAAAAAAGAGTGTCCATGCGAAAATATATCTATATTTGTGTGCTTGTATGTATGTGTATGTGCTTGCAAGAGCTAAGTGTTTCAATTAAAAGTTTTTGTTATAAATATTTGTTGATAAAGCTTTTTCAGAACTTTATCATCTTAATTAAATGCGACAGTTGCAGCATTGAGTTGCTTATATTTACAATTGCATAACATACATAGATACCTACATATATACAATACCTGCATGCATATTCAGTTTTGAGTATTTTTTTTATAAACTCCTTTGTTGGTTGTTAGCTTAACTACTGTGAAATTGCAAATGCATCCATGAACACTTATTGAGCCCTTAATATGTTTATACATAACTATGTAAATATGTAAATATGTACATTGCTTTTATTAGAAGCAGCGTTGCCATTTGGCTACAATTGTAGGCATATTACATAAGCCAATAGTAGTCAATTGTTCTAAAATGCATTTCATTGCTTCAAAAAATTTTTTCCTAACTAAAAAAAAACAGCAACTCGGAAACGAAAACTTTAAATATAAAAAATATGATTGTGCTCATAGCTTTATTGCACTTTTTTTACCTTCACTGAATATTACAACTGCACAAAAATATTAAAGTGCACCAAACTTCAATATAAAAAATTTTCGAGCATACTTTGAATGAAAGAAAATGCGTGACACCGTCATCAAAAAAAGTTATCAAAACTCAACGCAATTTTCGCGCAACTTCACCCGTACTTCATACTATTAAAATTGAATGGGCTATACTGCCCATACCGAAATTTTATTAAAACTTTTATAATTTTTTTTTTAATTTTTGACACAATTTTCATCCTTGACTTAGGTAAATAGTTGTCTATATATGGCGAATTTATATTTATTTTGATAAGCGCTATATTAAAAAAAGGACTGAATTTAAAATTTATAAAATACAAAAATTAAAACAAATGGCATTCTCTAATTATTAATTAATCAATATATAAATTTTACAAGTGCTTTGGTATTAATTCATATTCTGCCCTCTTTTAATGAATGCAACTGGTCCCGTTTCCATTACAGTGAAGGCTTTAAAAAAAATTTGATCCGTTTCAGTCAAAAAAAAAAAAAAATGTAGTGAGTGGCAACAAAGCAGGCATTTATCGTTCATAATTCACTGGAGCCTTTATTTTTCAACCAATCTAATAATGTTTTTTTTTTTTTTAATGACAGCTTTATAATATTAGCTGCAAGTTGCCAGCGGCTAAGAGTTCACGATGATTTTTTAAAATTACTTTCGCTAGCATATCGAGCACATCAACATGCTAAGTGGGAAATAAAAAGCGGTCTATTTATCTCGTCTATGTTATTATAACATTTATAGATCTAAAAAATTGCATACCCAAAAATTTTCATAAAAACAAAAAATTAAAATTTCGGTGAAATTTATTTTTGCTTATACATTTTTTTTTAATTTTTTCGTTTTGGCGGAATCCTGCGATTTTATTTTCATTTCATGAACTTAACTAAATTCAAAACCAACTTTCTGAATTTTGCTGACAATTTTTTTTATAACATTTCAAATTATTTTTTGCGTAATTTCGTTCTTTTTGTCGGAACCCTGAAATTGTTTTCAACTAGTTTTTATTATATAACATTTATTAACTGGAAAAGGATTTTCTTAAAAATTGCTACTTTTTCGCACTTTGCATAAAAAAAATTTATATAGACAAATAAAAATGCCAATATCGGGCTCAAATCGTCGCTAGCAAATTTTATATGTATGCTTTCATTAAAAATTGGGTCTACTGAAGTCTGTAGCATCACTTAAACATAAGCCGTGGCTGCAAACGGACGTCTGAAGGGGTTCAAGCGGTTCGCTTTATAAATTTATGTCTTTCTAGCTAGGCAAAGCGCCCGTTAGGTATAAGCGTAAATCCAAGAACTAAAAAGAGACTTGGTTTAAAGCTTCCCTGTGGACAGTACGGAAAACTAAAGTAAAAGAAGCTTAGTAAATATGCCAAAGAGCAATAATGGGCCATTCGCTCCTAAAGCAGCTGAAGGCTGTTGACCTTTTGATTCCAAGATCGGCCTAGCCTGTATGAAAATATTTGCATTCATAAGGTTACTCAACAAATTGCAAACTATTTTATATACATATGTAAGTACACACATACATATGCAGCTGCGGTCAATCCATGTCAAATCGACCAATGCACTGTGGTCTAAATGTCTATTTTTCTGGACAAAACTATTTGAGTTTTTTTCTTTTGGCATATGATTTTCCACATTATTGTAAAAAAAAAAAACAAATTTCTACCAAAGGAAAAAAACAAAACTTTTTCGTTCGAAATCTCACAAAAAAAGTATTGCAAACTAAACTAAAAATAATCAAGAATTGTTAACAACATAACTTATTTTACTATGCAAAAAAATTTGTTACACACTTTGTGAAAATTTCAGGGTCTTTTAAGAACGGTTGGAGGTACTGTATATACAAAATTTTGCCAACATTTCTTATAAGTTTTATGATTTATGTAACAGCAAAATTCTAAATTTTTTTTCAAAAACTTTTTTTTTTTAATTTTCGAAAAAGAATTTTTTTTAATTTTCGAAAAAAAAATTTTGAAAAAAATGAAGCTTTTTCTTTTGGCTAAACTACTTTATATGATAAAAGAAAAGTTCTGACCAAAATTAATAAAAATCCAAAAATGTTCGATTCCAACCGTTGATCGATACGACATGGATTGTGGCCCTTATACATACATACATATATGTATGTATGTTTATATGCTAATGCATATTATGTACACACACATATCGAAGTTTCCGCTGCATTAGTAAAATGCCAGCACGTTTTTATTTTCACTTGAGTCATCGATACTTAAACGAATATTATCTACTCTAGACGTGCTTGGCATGCTGGAAAACCAATTGTATAGCATGCAGGATGCTAAGCGTAAAACACAAACGTATGTATGTATGTATACTAAAAATAAAAGTAAGTGTAAATGTGCGCAATTCGAGCTCACAGAAGCATAACTAAATGCGGGAAAATCGAGAATATTTAGTTCTTTGAGCTACTTTAAGTCTTGCGGTTATCATGAAAATATAATTTCATTATGGGTGAAATATTCTCATGCACCGAAATACACATGTGCGTGCAGCTACATGCATACATACATACGTATTGCTTTGTTATTCAATTTCGATTTCATTACAAGAAGCTGTACGAGTACGTAAAGAAAAACAATTCATTGCTATTTACTGCATTTCGTATTCATGTAGAGTTTTGACCTTATTTAATATTTGATTCAGTCTGTGAGTAAATTCCAATGATGCAATAAACGGCGACTATCTTTTACATATGTAAATATTCGTAACTATAAAAAAAACAAATATACAGACCGACAGTTGCTTATTAAAAATGCATTCATTACCAGATATGTATGTATGTATGTATGTACATATGTATAAGAGGATTCACGCAATGACTCGTGAATTATATATAGACATACATACATATATTCTAATCCAACTAATAAAGCTGTTGGAGTTTCGGTTTTTATTGTCCAGACAACAAAACAACCAGTCGACCAACTATGGAGCTCAGACATGCCCGCCTGCCTGCCTGCCTGCCTGCGTACTTATTGGCCTGGCCGGCCGGTCGGCAGACTCGTTTAGCCTTTCAATAGATAACGAAGTACATCTCAATCAACCAAAAGGTGCAGGGCCAGTCAGCCATGGCAGCGGAAACAGCAGCAGCCGCAGCCGCAGCGGCAGCATTATTGGAATTATCAGCTGCACAAGAAAATTATAGTCCAAGGGTGCACTGTGCGCGCTGCGTTGGGAAATTTAAGGTTGAAAAAAAAAAAAAAAAAAAAACGAAAACCGACATCAACACCGGCCTTAGCACAAACACCAACAACAACGAACCTTATCTGCAGCACTAAATCGAATTGAGTAATTTTCGTGTGTTGGTGCGAAGGTGAGGAAAGAAATTTATAAATTTTGGGTATTGTGGACACAACAATGGCAATAACAAGTTCATTTTTCTATGGTTTTTTATTTCTTTATTTTTATTTTTCAAATAATTATGTGTGCATCTAATGCGGATTTTTTTTTATGCAGAACCTGTTTTTTTATGCTTTGGACGCATTTCAACTGCTTGCTGTCAAAATTAGGCACTCCGACTGTGGATCGAACAGGTAGCTGACGATATTGGGTATTAACTTATGCTTAAAGGTATGTATGTTAATTAGGGTGGTCTTTAAATGTAGAAAACTAATTTTTTTAGATTAGATTTCCTAAGCCTCAACCGCTACCTCGACGCTACTATAATCGAAGATATCACATATAAATTGTGGTCCTCATAGGCCATAGGTTAAGGCGTGTCGCAAAAAGGTCAAAGTTCAGATTACCCTTCGAAGACGTCTTAACCGACTCCAATCGGGACCAAAATTTATATGTGATATCTATGACCGTAGTATTACCGATTGAGGGGTGAGTTTGAAAAAATCTGTCATTTGATTTGTTAAAAACCACCCTAATGTATATACATACATAAATCCATAGGTAGGTATACAATTTTGTAATTGTTGAAAAGAAATTTATGTACACATGTCGGCAGAAACATGTTGCTCATTAGAAAGAAGATTTGATTGCCTGCGATTTGCTCGATCGTGTCTGACAGACATCAATAAAGTTATAGAGAAGCGCACGAGTGTGAAGCAGCGCTTAGTAGCGATTACAGTGATGTCGTTATTTTATACGAACAAAAATTTTTAAGAGAAGTAACAATGAAAATACGATCGTTATCTCCCATCTGTCCGCTTTACTTTAGCCTACTTAGATGAGTATATCTTGATGCTTTGTTGCATCTGAGACTGGGCATGACATGTGGTTGCGGAATTTCTGACTTATTGATGGGGGGGGGGGAACCTGCCTTCGACAGGAAGTTTTATGTTTAAAAAATATAAATAGAAATACCTAGTTTTTTAAACTGGCGGTTATAAGATGGATAGGAAAAGTAAGTTATTTATTTATTGGCTTGCTTTCTCTAGCAATGCACCAAATTTTCTTTGGCTTTTTTTCAGTTAGAAATGCGTCAGTTGTGTAATCTTAGTTTTTGAAGGTGCCATTTGGAATTATATCCTTGATTTTCAATCGAATATTTAATGACCTTCGTATACCAGTTTTCAGATTTTGCTTTTAAAAGGCGGAGTTGGCTATGCTGCGCTGGGTAGCTCCAAAATTCTACAAAAGATAAAAAATTAAAATAGGGCATTAGGTTGGTTTTTTTTTTTTGAAATCCGTGTAAGTCTTTGGCCTCTAAATCTCTGTAGTGTTTTTTAAATGAAGGCCGGCACAATGAACTATCCATTAATACCCCATTTGGCTCTACATAAACGCAAACCTATTCTGCAGCTGTTCTCTGGATATTGGCGAGGTTTAATCACCTTAATTACAACTGTCACCATACATTTTCTCCCTCTCTATCTACTGTTTTCGTGCTCTAAACATATTTTTCCTGATTAAAAGAGAAACACCTGAATGAAACTGAAACCAGTAAAGAAAATGAAGACGTATACACGAGGAAAAGAAAGTCTGCGACGAAACGACTAGGTAGGGAGGACCTTCATTCGCTTTCCAGCGCCAAATAAGAAGAATATGATGACTATTCAGGTTTCGGAGGTTGGCAGAACCTCTCAACAATAACTAGTCGGTGATGTTATTCCTAACACCTACTTGGTTATCTCCGTCTCCATCAGAAATGGCTCTCAGCTCTCTCCTTTAACGCAAATAAGTTAAACCTCGTTTGCGAGCATACTAGAAAAATGTATTTTTTCCCGAAAACTGCAGATTATTGAAAAGAATGGCAAAACTTAACTTGACCTTTGTTTATTGCCATGAGATGTGAGCTAAAAAATGTCGGTTAGTATTTAGCTTCTTGTTCACACACGTGATTACGTCCCATTTAAAATAGATAGAACCTATTGGCTTGCTATAAAAAGAAAAACATTTGCTTTAGCCGCATGGAGAAGGCGCCTCCTTCTAAGTTCACACTAAACTGTGTTCACATTTGTTAAGCCTAAAATAAATGGTACTCACTAAATGTTATTTTAATTTAGTTATTTCATTGAGTATAAAAGGAGAAATTAATATGGCTTTTTATGGGTATAATACACTCTAAAAAATTTTTGTTTAAATTTGTGTGATAAGCGTGATAGTTTCCTCTTTTACAGAATGCAAATTTACACACCGTCTTAATTAAATTAAACACTGCCGGTTTACTTTTACTTATCATATGTGTGGCGTAGAACAAATTTCAAATTTGTTTTTTGCATTCTAAACACAATGTTCACAATTTCACAGTTTACACATAAAATGTTTAACATTTGCTCTAAAGAAAATTTTGTTTAAATTTATACACTGCCGGCAAAAAGTATTGGCACAGCAAGTTTTCCAAAATATATGCAACAATTTTTATTCTAAAATTTTTCCGCAAATTTTATATAGAAATATGGTTCATACTACAACAAAAACCATAAAAGTATAATTTCTAAGCTTTGTGCAAAACTCTCGAAAAATCAGCAAATTTTCATGAAAATTTTCAAAATTTTATTCAGATTTTTTAGAATTTTTTGAATATGCAGATTTGTAGCCCAAAAAATTTTTGCACAAGTTTTTACAAGTTTTAAGTAGCTAGGAATTACCGTTGATTTTTGCCAAATTTTTTCACGCAGTCACTTCCATAAAAAAAAAATTTTAATGAAAATACTTTATATGGAAAAAATGCAAATCACCTTCAACAAAAAAATTCTCAGAAACCAATGCGATTTTTGCCTAACTCCAAGCTTGCATTTTTGTTACAAGCATTTAATGGACTGCAAAACTGCATACTCAAAAAAAATCTGAAAAATCTGAATAAAGTTTTGAAAATTTTCATGAAAATTTGCTGAATTTTCGCGAGTTTTGCACAAAGTTTAGGAAATATATTTTTATCTTTTTTGTTGTGGAATGAACCATATTTTTATACGAAATTGGCGGAAAAATATTAGAGTAAAAATTGTTGCATATGTATATTGTGAAAAATTTGCTGTGCCAATACTTTGTTCCGGCAGTGTACATATAAAGAAAAGTAACCAGTTTCCTCTCCTAACGTGTGCGTAATTAAACACTGTCTGTTTACTTTTACATACCAAGTTTGTCGCGTAGGCCAAAATTACACATAAAATATTTAAAATTGAGTAAATATGAGCACTTAATGTTTATTATTAGTAGCAAGTGTATTTTTACTTTCAAAATATTTGCAATTTTAAACATTTCATGTGTATATCTTATGCGTATACTTTTTAGAGTGTAGAAATAACTTCTCCAATTGTCGGCCGTTAAAAGAGCAGCAATAGGAAACTATTCTAACATCCATAAAAATATATACCCACATACATACACACACATAGTATATACATATATGTACATACAAACATTAAATTGAATGAATACGTTCACGACGAGTGTACATTATTACAATGAGATTTATGCTAAGTCTAATAGCAGCACTAATTTCCGTACATTTTAATTAAATTTTAATGTTATTGCACTAAACATTGAAATTGCAAGCAAATTTGGAAATTTTATACACTTTTCGTTACGTTTCATTAGAGAGCAAGCACAAGCGCCAGTCAAGTCGCAGGCAGGCAAGTGGGCGGTCGGTCGGCCGGGCGGCCGGGCGGCCGGGCGGGCGGCTAGCAATTTTTGCCAAACTGCTGCATAGACATTATACCAGAGACAATGTAAATGAACATCAATTGCCCACCCATTCAGGCAGGTGTCGGATGCCACAAAGCCACACACTACGATTCAGTGAGCGGGTAACAGCGGCTGGCAATGTACATAGATACACACAGCCATACGTATTTATTAGGGTGGATGGGCACAAGTGGTGGCACCTAAAGATAACAGCAGCATATTTACACATCTGTAGGTAAGCGTAAGCAGATAGATAGATAGATAGTGGAGTTACCCTATGTGCTTATATGTATGTATGCGTTGCTTCCCTAATAGTTGCTACAATGTTGTTGCCTATTTTTACTGCTGTTGTCTTCTACTTTATGTATATGTATGTATACAGACAAGTGGATTTGTTGGAAATTTATGCGGATCACGTTTTCCCATTTTCAAAATGACTAAGTATCATTTATGCTTAATGTGCGTCATTTTTCCTCGTAGTAGCGTCAACAGCAGCAGCGGCAACCGTAAACAGCAACTTGCAGGAAAACCGGCAATAT
>NW_023461932.1:0-1309 GCF_013731165.1 Rhagoletis pomonella
TGAGCCTAAGTGTGTCTTATAGACGACCGCGACAACCTACCTACCTAATTTGGATTAAATTTAACTAAATACATACATAAGTAATACTCACCTCTTAATACTTACTTCCTAGTACTTACCTTTCACCACTCCTTCAGGTCTAAACCATATTTTGTTTAGTTTAGATTAAATTAATCTCATTCAATTCTCGATTTTCGTACTTGCCTGTAAAAGCAGTGTACATGCTTATGCACATACCATTGTGCTTGTTACATTAATATGCACATTGAAACCATGTGGTGGATCTACACCAATAACTAACCTAACTCAACATTATCAAAAATTTATCACTTCTTCTATTTGTTTTTGCTCTCCTTAATGATGAGTATTTAACTCCCATTAACTTCTTGACTTTGCTAATATTCTATGATTTTGTTGTTTTTTTTTCTTTGCGCTCTCCTAGCGATCAACTTTTGAATTCCTTTTGATCGCACTTTCGCGCTTAGAATACAGTCTGGGTCATATACTAAGCCCCGCTTAGAATTAAAAATTAGTTTACATTTACGTTTTATATATTTAGATTTTACATTTTTTTTACCGCGACTTAAAAGTGCAAATCATACGTTTTTTTGATATAATACGGTTTTTTTAATAACAACAAAAAAAAAAGGTATTTCAGCGCGTCGAATCAGCAGCAAGTGCTAAGCAAGGAAGGCCTTCTTCGCTTCGTGGGACTGCGTTACCGACCCTAAAGAATGTAAGTGAAGTTTCCATTTTTTCTTTTCTTTATACACTCTTATTTGTTTGTTATAAAAAGTAATTACCTATATGTATGTACATAGGTTTATACGCCCGTAAGTAAAGTTGTTATGTTTTTCCTCTCATGAGAATTTGTGCACGGATACGTATATATATACCTATTTGCATACATATTTACATGAATTAATTTTTTCATTTTTTTTTATATATACGCACATACGATTATGCATGTCTAGAGTGTAAGAATACACATTTTTACCTACTAAATTGAAATATATATTAACTTTTGAGAGCACGCTAGGGTCAATGACCATATAAAACGGAAAGTATTGAGGTAGGTTAGTTATTCGCTTTTAAAATACCCCCCAAAATTAATAGTAGTATAAGTGAATTGTAATATTTACAATTTTGAATTAGTATTAAATTTTGGCCTTTACGATTAACTTAATTAGCTCAATTTTTACACTTAATTTATGGGTTGAACTTTGTAAATAAATATATGTATAATATGGAATAGTCAGAAAATTAACATGGTCTGATTTCTGAAGGTTGGTGTGGGGTTAATGGGGCT
>NW_023461932.1:1319-22138 GCF_013731165.1 Rhagoletis pomonella
GTCGATGGATGCTGGCTTGGTCTGTAATCGCCTACATGAACCCACCAAGACTGAAGCTCCGGAACCTACGCCAGTGCACACGCCGTGATTGCCGACAGGCGTTGCAAGCCCATCCTGCGAGCACGGCTAAGAGTCTCACAACAGACAAATGGCGCCCAACGTGGGGCCCGATATGACGACTTGTGGCATTCCTTTGAGTAGCCCTAATACTTTTGGTCCCCTCGCATAGTTCCCTTTTGGAACATTATTGTCTATCCGAGTTTAAACATATTTGTATGTAATTTTTTTTTTTTAATTTTATTTTGATGGTAGCATTGACAATTGCCGTTGATTGGATGTCGGAATTGCAAAACCTAAAGCTAAATGCTTATGGTTCTGACCAATACAATTAATTTCAATTCAATTTCTATGTTTGTTTTGCTTTGTGTTCATGTAGTGGTATGGCAACTCTGATGCTGGAATTGCAGAATCCTAAAGACTTAATGTCTACATATCTGACCGCTGATGCTTAGTTATACAATAGCTATTTAACGACTTTTTTATTCGAATTTTCAGATCTTTTTTCAAGTTATAGGTCAATTAAGTTATCTGGAACTTTGGTTTTAGTTCAATTATATGTCAGCTAGCTAACCGATAGCGGAATTGACTAACAGTTCTTGTGAAATTCTGGTAATTCAGGTTGTCTCAAATCCTTTCGAGATTATTCATTCTTTATTGATGTATAAATTTTATTTTCTTTATTTTCGGTTTTGTTTTCATGCCCAAGTTTTGAGTGCACACCTCCTATTACTCTGAAATTACCTTAACCTATCTATACCACCACACAGCCTAAGAGTCAGACCAAGTTTTTATGGAGTTTTTTTTGCTGCAGTTTATTACGAGTTTTGATCGATCTAGTATTTCGATTCAGTTTTTTTGTCTTGTGGATTATGATCTTAAATAATATGATGCTTATGGAGGAAATAATTATATATTACTCATAAAAATTTTAGAATTTTTATTGACATATGCACATAGATCGAATATATAGGTATGTGTATATAAACATCTTCTAAATAAACACTTTATTTTTGAATAACTTACCGAATTTCCAATTGCTTTTGATTACGATTTGGTGAGGCTGCTGATAGTTCGAATTTTTATTGTATTTTTTTTTTTGTATTTTCATTTGCTCGGTTTGGGTTTCGCCCATGTGCCGCTTCTAACTGATGTGATTTTTTTTTTTTGTTTTTTGAAAAAGAGGGAGTAAATTTCGGCGTTATAGTTCTTTTTGGGTTTTTTTTTGGTTTCAATTGACAGCACGTTTAACTGATATTAACAACGATGTCGGTTCGCAACAGCAACGAAAACATTCCTCAGCAGGCTACTGTTTGTACAATATGTAGGGAAGTTTTCTCTGAACGTGATGATGTGTTGACAACTGCATGCTCTCATCGCTTCCACAGACCATGTCTATTAAATTGGCTGAAAAAAAAAGCAACCTGTCTTCAATGTCGTGCTAAGTGCAACAGTAGAGAGTTTCCCCAGAACACAGGTACACGAACACGAGGTCGTGCTGCATTTAAGAACGGCAACCGCGGTCTAGAGCTACCTCTTAATAGCCAAGAGCAGGGACATGCTTGTGAAGGTGCCGCAAGCTTACCTGCTGCAAGTTCACAAGAAGTCAGCAATAAAGATGAGGAAACTCGCGTTAGGAATATAGTGTCCGCAGTTATCTCGGCCAGACAGGCCACGATTTTTGATGACCTTGAGAACCGCGTTTCACAAATAATCGAGCAAAGGCTCGAGACCACTCTTGCGAATGTATTGAGCAGGTTAAACTTAAACACGGGAAATTTGAATGCGCAGGCAGTTCCACCCATAGGAAACGTGCAGTTGACCAGTTGCGCCTCAGCGATATGTCGAACTTTCCAAATTCTGGTAAAATAGCGCAACTAATTTCTAGTTGGGGCGTTACGTTTGATGGATCCACTCGCATCTCAGTTGATAGCTTCATTTATCGTATTGAGTGCCAAGTGATAGATACCCTTGGGGGGAATTTCAACCTCCTCTGTGAGCATGTGCAGAGCCTCTTTACGAACGACGCCAAATATTGGTATTGGCGATACCGCCGCTCGGTAGAACGTGTCACGTGGCCTTCACTGTGCCAAGCCCTAAGAACAAATTTTCAGCTACATAAAAGTGACTTCGAACTTAAAGAGCAAACCAGAAGTCGGAAGCAGGGAACAAGTGAGAGTTTTGACGAATTTCGTAATGCTGTATTAAATCTTGCAGAGCCCTTGCAGACGCCTTTGACTGAGACAGAGTTAGTAGAAATTCTGCAGAATAATTTGGGCTCTCGCGTTCGACAGCAATTACTGTATGTGCCCATTAACTCGCTCGCAGAATTGCGTAGACTCTGCTTGAAAGGTGAAAGCCTTGCAAGCGAAATCGGTAAGGGCAGCAGTATGCTCCCGTCAACAAATTACCGAGAGTACCCGCGACGCTATGCTAACGAACTGCAACATGAAAATGACGTACCCAATGACTTAGAACGTGAAGTAGACGAAGTCACAGAGAGAGTCGCATCGGAACCCTCGCAAAGGCCAGAAAAGCTAGATAAACAAACTTTACTCATACGGCCCGACAAGTTCGATACAAATGATTCTATAACGTCAGTCATTCGCTCTGACGAATTTTTAAAAACCAGTCCGGTTGTCCATAAAATCGTACCTTATGATGTTCGTGTGAAAAATTACAACGAAGTTAGACACCGAATTTTTAGCCCAGATAGTACAGCACCCTATAGTCGTTCGTCCGCACGAATAAAAGAGTTTTGGAGAAACATTAAAGTTAGACGCAAGTCTTTAAAAGACTTTGTTTGCTCTATAGGGAAAAAGTCCATACGCAAAAATCGAAATCCTTGGTTCGGAGTATCTTGGACTGTTGGATAGCGGAGCAAAAGTCTCCTGTATAGGATCCACACTAGCAGAAGATGTTCGCAAAAAGAAGATATAACGCGAGCATAAAACAACTGTCTGTACCGCAGACGGGAAAAATCAAATTGTTTTTGGAGTTATAGATCTGAGTGTCAAGTTTGAAGGGAAAAATGAAACCATTACATTTTTCGTTATTCCCAGTATGTCTCAAACGATTATCCTGGGAGTAACCCTTGAGGGAAAACATGATGAAAACGCTCTCCTCCTAAGTTTTGAACAACAGCAACAGTTGATAAGGGTCAGAAATAGGTTCCCAAATTGAGAGAAAGAAGGCTTGGGGAAAACGTCTCTTTTGGAGCACGTAATTGAACTCCAGCCTAATGTTCGTCAGATAAAACAAAGATACTTTCCCATATCCCCCGCAATAGAAAAATTACTTCACGCAGAAATTGACGAAATGCTGAAGTTAGGTGTAATCGAAGAGTCTCCTAATAGTCCATGGTCCAGTCCGGTCGTGCTAGAGAAAAAGCCAAATAAAGTCCGTCTGTGTTTAGATTCTAGGAAAATAAATAGCGTTACCGTTAAGGACGCATATCCCCTTCCACATATTGATGGTATATTAAGTAGAATACCAAAGGCTAAATACATAAGTTCACTAGATCTGCGTCGAGCCTTTTGGCAAATTCCCCTGTCCGAGAACTCTAGAGATTACACTTGTTTTACAGTCCCTAAACGTCCGTTGTACCGTTATCGCGTAATGCCTTTCAGCTTATGCAACGCCCCTCAAGCTCTTTGCCGCTTAATGGATCGCGTCATTCCACCCAAATTGAAAAATCAAGTTTTCGTCTATTTAGACAACCCTCTCATACTGTTAGAAGATTTTGACAGTCATATGTCCGTCTTCTCTGAAGTCGCTCTTCACTTAAGAAAAGCTGGTTTGACGATAAACCTGGAAAAGAGCAAATTTTGCATTTAGGAAGTAAAATACCTTGGATATATTGTGGGAAACGGAACCTTGAGCACCGATCCGGATAAGGCATGGCCATGACAAACTATCCAGTACCCAACAGTGTAAAGCAACTTAGGCGTTTTCTCGGAATGGTCGGTTGGTACCGCCGTTTTGTGGATAATTTTGCCTCTGTTACGACTCCCCTAACGAATTTATTAAGGAAAGGGAAAAGTTTCGGTTGGAATGAAGATGCGCAAAAATCTTTTGAAACTTTGAAATAAATGCTTTGTTCAGCTCCTGTTTTAGCGAGTCCCAACTATGAAAAACCGTTCATACTCCAATTCGATGCTTCTAAGCTTGGTGTTGGTGCGGTATTGTCACAGAAAAACGACGATAGCATACTTCTCGCAAAAACTCAACAGGGCTCAAAGTAACTACAGTGTTACTGAGTTGGAGTGCCTCGCGGCTGTGCTCAGCTTAAAGAAGTTCCGGGCCTATGTTGAAGGCCAGGATTTTACGATTGTGACCGACCATTCCAGTCTACAATGGCTTATGCGCCAGACCGACCTTTCAACCAGACTAGCCCGATGGTCCTTAAAATTGCAAGGGTATCGCTTTAATATAGAGCACCAAAAAGGTTCGCGAAATGTAGTACCTGATAGCTTATCGCGTCAAAACTTTGATGAGGTCAACGAGTTAGAGGCCCGTCCGCTAGTCGATTTAGAATCGTCAGAATCTCAGTCCGATGAGTATAAAAAGCTGATAAGCCATATCCGAAATAATCAACCTCGCTTACCTGATATTCAAATAGTAGATGACCGTGTGTATAAAAGAACAGAGCGCTTTGACGGAAACCCCGAGCGGGAAATGTATAATTGGAAACTACGGATTCCGAAACCCCTGGTTCGACAAGTCATTGAAAATGCTCACTGTCCACCAACGAAATGTCATGGCGAAATCGCAAAAACACTAGAGCGTTTACGAGCAAACTTTTACTGGCCTGATATGACGGTCGACGTCAAAGACTATATTGGCCTATGCGATACTTGTCGAAGCAGCAATGCGCCAAACATAACACTGCGTCCGCCTATGTCCGCGCAATACACAGTACAGCGCCCATTTCAGAAATTGTATATCGATTTATTAGGACCGTATCCTAGATCTAGGAAAGGCAATACAGGTATTTTGATAGTTTTATATCATCTCACAAAATTTCCTTTGCTCAAAGCTGTAAGAAACTTCAATACATTGGCCATCTGCAACTTCCTGCAGGAACAAGTTTTTAGTGTTTTCGGCACCCCAGAAATTATCTTAAGCGATAATGGGAAACAATTTAAATCCGCTCAATTTAATAATCTTCTTGCTGAACGTGGAATCAAACATGTGTATACTGCCCTGTACAGCCCACAAGCAAATGCGAGCGAGCGTGTTAACAGATCAATCATTGCAGGAATACGAGCATATTTGAAGGAAGATCAGACCATATGAGATAAACACTTACCAATTATTGCTGAAGCTTTGCGGAGTTTATATCATATTGCTCGCCATACTATGCTGTTTTTGGTCAGCAAATGTCATCGCACGCTGACGAATATGAGCTACTCCGAAAACTAGGAAGTCTGAACGACAATATCCTAGATAGAACAGACAAACTCACGTTGGTGCAAAAGTCGGTTAGCGAACATATCAAAAAAGCTTTCGATAGCTCGGCCAAAAGATATAATTTGCGAAGTTCTGCAGAAAATTGCATTCAGTCATATAAATGATACTGATGAGACAGTGACTCTGTGGTAATTTGTGCTAAAATGCCTTGTTTTTGTGGCAATAAAGTGGAACGATCGCATCAGCATAAAATTCAGTGCGCGGATGCTGAGTTCCTAGTGAACTCTGACAGACCTTTTTTCTGCAATACATGTGCAGATGTTCGGCGAAAGTCGATTCGCTCACCGCCTCCCCCCACTGATCTTGTGGAGAGTGACATTTCTGTATCTACTAACAATTCGGCTTCTAATTTGAAACAACAACAATCGCTGAAATATATTTCACCTACGCAGCAAATTGCTGAGTTAAGTGAGTGTATTGAAAATTCTAATAACGAAAATCAACCAATATTATTGCAAACGGTCGTAAAAGAAAATGCTGCTCTTAGAGCGGAGAACGCACACGTTGTTGCATTGGTTAATGCACTCCGCGAAGACAATAAGCGTTTAATTTGCAAAACTGAATGCCTGCAGCCTGAACTTCACTCTTTAAAGAGTACTATTCGCTTTGAAGAGTTCGCATCTGCAATTACTATGCTCTCAGCTGAAGTGAAAGGTGTTCGCATCGACATTCGCTCTTCTATTAACAACAATACACCCAGAAACAATTAGCTCCCTCCACTAATACTAACGCGGCTTCACCAGCCAACTCTAATTCAGATCTCAAGTTACGCTCTCTACCTGTTGCTATTGCAAAACGTATTGATAAGAGCAATCGGCAGATGCGTCAGAGTATCACTGGCTCTAATGCAAATGCACCCGGTCTACCTGTGCTGATAGGAATGCTGCTTCATCTTTGGCCCCTGGCCTTGTTGCTGCTGATAATGATAAAACACCCACGAATTTCGCTACTAAAGTTGGCGATTTATCTTCTGCAAATGGAAACACAGTTACTGTACAGAACATTAATGCTGAAACTGCTAGCAGCACTTATGCCTCCATTCTTGCTCGCGATAACGCTGGTTATAATGCTAATGCTGTTCAGGATGTTGTTGGTATTACTGCTACTGGCAAACGAACTGATGAGAACAATCGACAGAAGCTTCAGAGTATCATTGGCTCTAACGTAAACAAAGATCTCGACGTTGTTGTACGAATGAAATGGCTTCACATTTCTTCATTTCATCGTTCGGTTTCAGAGGAAAAAATTTTGGATTACATCGTCAAGCATGCTAACATTGATAAACAATACTTAGTTTGTCATAGACTAATAAAAAAAGATGCGCCTCCCGATTCATATACAAAAGTCAATTTTAAAGTTGGTGTTGCCTATGCGTTTTATGATAGAGTTTCGTCATCTGACCTGTGGCCTGTGGGTGTAAAAGTACGTCCGTTTCATTTTTTAGCCAGAGAGGAAAGTACAAAAGATGCACTGTAGCTGCTACTGATAAAAAGCAACAGTTGGTCACTGGGGGGCTAACTATTTAATTTCAAAATGCCTCTGGCCTTAGAACTAAATCGCACGCTGTTAAAGCGTTCAGCTCGCAATTAGACTATGCCATATTTGTTATTATTGAGACCTGGTTAAATCCGAACTTTTATGATGCTGAATTTTTCGACCCAAAATTGTTTGTCATCTTTCGCAAGGACAGAGATGCTGAGAAAACTGGTCGCACCCGCGGAGGTGGTGTATTAATTGCTGTTCAACGCAAGTACTGTGCTTCATTAATTACTCTTGAAAATAGTGATTCTGTACTTGACCAGATCTGTGTCTGTATACGCGGCTCGTTGGCCTCCACTGAGTGTTTGTTTATAATTGCATCATATATTCCACCCAACAGTTTGGACTGCCTTTATAGAGCTCATGCTGATAACATAGCTTCTTTTGTGCTCAATAAACTAGGTGACAATCATATTTGTATCTTAGGTGATTTTAATATTTCAAATATTAATGGGAGTCAAAGTTATTGCTCTGCTGGACTAATGCCAACTAATATGTCATCATCATTTGAAACCTTTTTTATTGATAATATATTAATTCTAAACCTATTGCAGATAAATCGTTTTGAAAATAAGCTCGATAAAATTTTAGATCTTATATTTATCAACGAAAATGTCAATTTTTTTCTGTCTAAGTGTCATGCACCAATTTCTCCCACGGATATGCACCATGTGGCTCTTGTTCTTAAGGTTGAATTTTATGAATTTAGTGAATCTGTCTTAGAGCGGGAAATCGCTTTTAACTATGCGCGTTGTAATTTTTATACCTTAAATCAACTTTTATCGGATATCAATTGGAACGAATTGCTTTCTAACTTTGACCCTGCTTATTGTTATAATGTTTTCAAATCAAGAGTATATGATATTTGCTTGAATAATATTCCAGTTGTTAAACCAAGACCTTATAAATTGCCTTGGTACACCAAGGGGCTGAACAATCTAAAAAATTTAAGAAATAAGTTTTATAAGAAATATAAGAAGACACAGCATCAATCTTTTTATGATACCTATCTGCATTATGTGAAGGAATTCAATTGCTTGGATAAGTTCCTGTATAAAAAATATATTCTTAACTTTGAATCTAATATAAAGTCCAATCCCAAGGCATGTTGGACCTTCATTAAATCGAAGAAATCATGCTCGTCGATACCCTCTACGATTTTCTATAAATTAATATTCTTCTATTCGAATTTTGTTAGTGACAATGATGTGTCCTGTGAGGACTTTTCTTCGGATGTTAAATCCTTCATTAATCTTGGCACAATCTCACTTTCAGCAAGCGATATTGTTAATGGTATTTCTAAGCTCAAACCATCATCAAAGATGGGCATTGATGGGCTCTCAGCAGTTTTCCTAAAAAGCTGCCCAGCAGTAGTTGCTCCTCTGGAAATAATTTTTAACAATTCTTTATATTGCGGCGAGTTTATTGATGCCTGGAAGGTTGCTTCAATAGCTCCCATCTTCAAGAGTGGCAATAAGAGTGATGTCTGCAATTATAGACCTATATCTAAACAAACGAACATCTCGAAGCTTTTTGAGGGCATTATTAAAGATAAGATTTATTTCTCTGCAAAAAGTATAATCAGTCCCAATCAACATGGTTTTGTGGTTGGGCGTTCCACTGTTTCCAACTTAGCCGTTTTCAGTGAATTTTGCGTTTCCGCTTTTACTGCCGGAAGCCAAGTGGACTGCATATATACTGATTTCTCGAAAGCTTTTGATACAGTCTCCCACAAAATACTAATTCATAAACTTGCTTGTCTTGGGTTCCACTCAATTTTCTTGCAATGGCTTAAATCCTATTTATGCAAAAGGCAGTGCATAGTCCCCATTGATAATGTGTCGTCTGATGCTTTTACTGCCACTTCAGGAGTTCCTCAGGGGAGCATTCTTGGTCCTCTACTCTTTACTTTGTTTATCAATGACATTACTTCGTGTTTTTCTCATGCTAGTTCTTTGCTATATGCCGATGACCTGAAGATCTACTCATACATAACAGGCTGGATATGCTGAAACTTCAATCGGATGTTGAGAATCTTCACTCATGGTGTATTAGATCGCATTTTTGCTTAAATATAAATAAATGTTTTCATGTTAGTTATTCGAAGTTGCGCTCCCAATTTGAAAGTTCATACAGAATATCTAACTGTGTTTTACGCAGTGTTAATGAGATTAAGGACCTTGGGGTTATATTCGACTCTAAATTTACTTTTAATAATCATGTTAATTTCATCATTTCGAAATCTTATGCTATGCTTGGTTTCGTTCGGCGGAACTGTGCTGAATTTTCTGATCCTTATAAGTGGAAATTGCTCTACACCTCATTTGTGCGTTCACATCTTGAGTATGCTACAATAATTTGGCGGCCTTTTCATCAGTTTAATATTGACAGGATTGAACGCGTTCAAAAGGTTTTCCTTAAATATGCTTTGCGATCTCTACATTTTACTGATCCCATCCCGTCATACAATTCTCGATTGCTTCTTTTAAATTTAAAATCTCTGGAAAGCAGGAGGTCTGTCCTCTCTTTAACTTTTGTTCTTAGCATTATTCAGGGTGTTCTTGACTGTCCGGCCCTTGTAGAGAAAATAAATTTTAATGTTCCGAGAAGGGAACTACGTAGTTACCCGCAATGCACCTCTTGCCCGTGCCTTAATTGAACTTAACCAGATCTCAACTTTTATCGAGCTTGATTTTTCTTTACAAAGAAATATTTTTGTCAATCTTTTGAACTGTAGGTACATGTTCAACTATTTTTTTTGCACCCATATATAGCTTCATTAGCTTTGCGTGCAATTTAACTCTTTCATTTCCGCCTATTTTTAACTCACTTCCGCTGCACCCTGTGTTGTCTACTAAACATAGCTACGTTCAAAGTTCCTTCAAGGCATCTCCTCAAACATATGATTTACGATCATTTCTATCGATATTTATCGATAGAAATGCTACTCACTTCGGCTTAGGTCTGATTTCCGGAATAACTTTGCGTTCTTTTCGATCGGAATCTTCAAGCAGAGATCATCAAATTTCACAGTAATTCTTTTCAAGTGCGGCAAAGTTTACAAGCGGAAAAAAAAGTTTTTTTTAATATTTTATTCCGGAGCCTCCCACTTTCCCCTCATCATATTCGAACTGGTAAGAATCTCTTTTTTTTTACCTTAATTACAATGTACAGGTAGAAAATCTAGTATAATAGTTTTCGAGTGCTAACATGACTCCTTTGCATTAGGAATTTATTTGGACCAGCTTTGCAGCGACGTGGACGGATACAAAGTCCCCTCTTGTCAGCAAGTCATCGGGACCAGACCACTTCCAATAGGGGCTGCTGTCGGCGAATCAAGCCAGTAAAAATTATTTCAACGTATAGCACTCAAAAACAAAAGTTTTCATTGTTGCTTTTATACCTATATGTACATATACTTAGTACGTACATTCTCGTGAACGCATGTGCTTGTGAACAAAAGAAATAATATTTGAACTGAAATTTAAACAAAATTAATTCCTAAAATTAACTAAAGAAATTTCAAGAAGTTGCCTCTTAAAATGCGTTGAGTTCATTTTTTTGTGAAATTGAAATTTTTCTTTACGCAATTTGCGATAAAAAAAAATTACCTGTGGAAAAAAAATGAATAATACAAAAGTTAATTTGGATTAAATTTAACTAAATACATACATAAGTAATACTCACCTCTTAATACTTACTTCCTAGTACTTACCTTTCACCACTCCTTAGTTTAAATTAATTCGGACCGTATCGAATCTTCAGGTCTAAACCATATTTTGTTTAGTTTAGATTAAATTAATCTCATTCAATTCTCGATTTTCGTACTTGCCTGTAAAAGCAGTGTACATGCTTGTGCACATAGTCCCCTTTCAGACACGTCAAGTCTTGCTTTCAAGTCTGCTCGTTCGTTGGCGAAGGGAGTGGGAGGAGAGGGGAAGAGTTCAGATACCTCCGTAGCGTCAATTCGTTTCAAGTTTTCTTGTCTCTTTTGATCCTTTCGTTGCTTCCCATTTAAGAACCAAGGACTTGAATTCAATTAAAGTTGACGCGTGTGGAAGCAAATAGAAAACACAAAAGAGAATGCGAAAAAAATTGCTTTCAAGACTTGACGTGTCTGAAAGGTGACATACCATTGTGCTTGTTACATTAATATGCAGATTGAAACCATGTGGTGGATCTACACCAATAACTAACTTAACTCAACATTATCAAAAATTTATCACTTCTTCTATTTGTTTTTGCTCTCCTTAATGATGAGTATTTAACTCCCATTAACTTCTTGACTTTGCTAATATTCTATGGTTTTGGTGTTTTTTTTTCCCCTTGCGCTCTCATAGCGATCAACTTTTGAATTCCTTTTGATCGCACCTTCGCGCTTAGAATACAGTCTGGGTCATATACTAAGCCCTGCTTAGAATTAAAAATTAGTTGACATTTACGTTTTATATATTTAGATTTAAAATTTTTTTTACCGAGACTTAAAAGTGCAAATCATAAGTTTTTTAGATATAATACGGTTTTTTTAATAACAACTAAAAAAAGAAAAGGTATTTCAGCGCGTCGAATCAGCAGCAAGTGCTAAGCAAGGAAGGCCTTCTTCGCTTCGTGCGACTGCGTTACCGACGATAAAGAATGTAAGTGAAGTTTCCATTTTTTCTTTTCTTTATACACTCTTATTTGTTTGTTATAAAAAAGTGATTTGCGCATAGTAAATACCTATATGTATGTACATAGGTTTATACGCCCGTAAGTGAAGTTGTTATCTTCTTCCTCTCAAGAGGATTTGTGCACGGATACGTATATACATACCTATTTGCATACATATTTACATGAATTAATTTTGTCATTTTTTTATATATACGCACATACGAGTGTGCATGTCTAGAGTGTAAGAATACACATTTTTACCAACTAAATTGAAATATATATTTACTTTTGAGAGCAGGCTAGGGTCAATGACCATATAAAACGGAAAGTATTAAGGTAGGTTAGTTCTTCTTCTTCTTTTTTGGCGCTGTAACCGCCTAAGCGATTTTGGCCGAGTTCAGCAAAGCACGCCAGTCATTTCTCCTCTGTGCCAACTGACGCCAATTGGAAACGCCAAGTGAAGCCAATTCCTTCTCCACCTGATCTTTCCATCGCAGTGGGGGCCTCCCTCTTCCTCTGCTACCACCAGCGGGTTCCGAGTTGAATACTTTCAGAGCTGGAGCGTCGGTGTCCATTCGAACGACATGACCAAGCCAGCGGAGCCGCTGTATTTTAATTCGCTGCACTATGTCCATATCGTTGTAAAGCTCATACAGCTCATCGTTCCACCGTCTGCGGTACTCGCCGTCGCCAACGCGTAAAGTCCCGTAAATCTTCCGCAAAATCTTTCTCTCAAACACTCCAAGAGCCGCCTCATCGGATGTAGGTTAGTTATTCGCTTTTAAAATACCCCCCAAAATTAATATTAGTATAAGTGAATTGTAATATTTACAATTTTGAATTAGTATTAAATTTTGGCCTTTACGATTAACTTAATTAGCTTAATTTTTATACTTAATTTATGGGTTGAACTTTGTAAATAAATATATGTATAATATGGAATAGTCGTAAAATTAACATGGTCTGATTTCTGAAGGTTGGTGTGGGGTTAATGGGGCTTTAGTAACAGCTATAAAGCCAAGGAAGGGTGGGTTCAGAGCAGTCGCACAAACATACATACGCGCTGCAAGGTTAAGGAATTTCAATCGTATAAAGGTGAACGGTGGCACTGAGGATATTGGGTAGAATTTGTTTTTGTGTGCAAATATATGGTATCTTGTTAGGACCTTATGTCGATGGATGCTGGCTTGGTCTGTAATCGCGTACATGAACCCCCCCAAGACTGAAGCTCCGGAACCTACGCCAGTGCACACGCCGCGATTACCGACAGGCGTTGCAAGCCCATCCTGCGAGCATGGCTAAGAGTCTCATAACACTACTAAAGTAAAAACTCTACCGCAAGGGCATTTGCCCAGTTCCTATACTCATAAATGAACTGAGAGCTTATTTTCACAGACGGTTCCAGATATGATACCGGCTAACAAAAGGGCTTTGTGTTACAATTGTCGTGGGTGCTTTTCCCGCGTACTGCTCGGCATTTACAATTGCTGGAAGCTGTACGATTCGCCTCTAAAAACAAAGGCAATTTCCTCATATGCACGGACAGTAAATCAGCCATCGCAGCCCTCTTTAACACCTTTTAAATTATGTGGATACCTGGGCACGTCAGAATCGAAGGGAACGAGTTTGCAGACCAATGATTTATGTGTTAAAAGTAGGGCTGTGCGATTAATTGATTACTCAAAATTTTAATTAATCATAAAGTAAATAACTCAATTATTCAATTAATTGGAAATTATGATTACACAAAAGTTCAGTTATTCGAGTAATAAAGATTTTTGATTAACCAAAAACAAAAATATTTGAGTAATTTGCTTTATGATTAATAAAATGAGTAATCAACATTTCAACTCTTTACATATGTATAAAGTAGCTAAAGTTCCCTGATACTTTGAAAACAACGTTTCTGTTTTCAAAAATTAAAACAAACAATTTTTTTCATATACAGAATGTAAAAAAGAAAATAAGCATTTTCCAAAGCAAACTCTTTTAACGAGCAAAATTATTTTTTTTGAGTAATCAATTTCAAGTAACTCGATTAATCATCGTTTTGAGTAATCAAAATCTTGATTACTCGAGTAATTGATTAACCGAATAATTGATTAACCAACTTGCTCGAGGAATCGAATAATCGCACAGCCCTACTTAAAAGCTTAGTTTAACGTTACGTTTACATCTAAAGAACTGACATTTTCATTATTCTTCAAAACCCGCTATCAGCACATTTTTTTATATAAACAGTTACAATTCGAATTGCAATAACCTCTATCTGATCTTTAAACTAAAATAAAATTAATTAAAAGTAAAGTCTTAGTTTTGTTTATTTATTTAATCAAATGGAATAAAATCCTTACTGACTATAAAACAAGAGAGCTTATACACTACCTAAAATAATTAAGCAGGACAAAACGAACTGTTCCAAATGAGAGAGACGGATCATATTCAGAGAGCTCATTTAGCTCAGAAAGGGTTCTGAACAATGGCGTGAATTTTACGTAGTTAGTTTTTGGAAATCCCAGGTAGAATAAAGAAACACGACGCAGATTATGAAACGGAACGTTTAATGCTAACTTATCCAAAAGATTAAGACAATCGACTATGCCCTCCAATATTTTGGCCACAAAAGAGGCTGCAAGGAAAGAACGCCTAGTATTTAACGAACTTAAATTAAGAAGTTGACAACGAGAAGTATACGGAGGTATAGGCTCAGAAAATTTTAGAGAACGCAAGGCAAATTTAATAAAAACTTTTTGAATCTTCTCAATCCGGAAAGACGCATACTCTTGCCTAGATCTCACTAACGTGACATAGAGAAGCTTCAGAGTATAGGGATCCTTAAACAACTGACCATTACGACGTACGAATGCTAGCATTGTATAAGCTTTGGAAATTACGTAATTAATATGGGTTGCGAAGGTTAATTTTGAATCGAAGTAAACCCCTAAGTCTTTAACCTCTGCGACATAATTAAGATCGTGGCCCCAATGTTGTAATAGGTTTGAACGGTAAGAAGCTTTCTGGTGAAAGTGGAATAGGAACATTTACTAACATTTAATGATAAGGAATTAAGAGAGCACCAAGAATGCAGGTTATTAAGCTCAACTTGCAGCAAAAAAGAGTATTGTGAGGTTCTGATCACTGAGTAAACCTTTAGATCGTCAGCATATAATAAATACTTAGAAGACTGGAAGCATGATCCAATATCATTTATGAATAAGACAAATAAAAGAGGGGCCAAGATACTGCCTTGGGGAACACCCGACGTAGCTACAAAAGGAGTGGAGAGTACGTTATCAAAAGCAACTGTACAACGCCTATCGGGCAGATAGGAATTAATCCATTCCAGAAAAGTTGAGTGAAAACCCAATCGCGATAACTTATTAATTAAGACTTTATGCGAAACTCTGTCGAACGCCTTCGAAAAGTCTGTGTTCACAACGTCCACTTGCAGACCTGACTGCATCGCAGCAACACAGTCCTCCATGAATGTAGCAAGGTTGGAGACAGTCGACCTCCCACTAACAAACCCGTGCTGGTAAGGCCAAATTAAACTTTTCACTGCGAAATTGAGCTTCTGTTTGACAACTGATTCCAAAACTTTTGGGACAGTGCCCAATTTGGAAATAGGCCTATAATTCGAGACGTCGTTCTTGTTCCCACTTTTGTAAATTGATGTGATGAAAGCATTTTTCCAGTCGTCAATAAAGTAACCAGACGAAAGAGATTTATTGAACAATATTGTTAATGGTTGAACAAGCAATGGGCAACGTTTGAGAATAGGACCTGAGGGGCCATCATAATCTAATTTAAAAGAGTGCTTTATGGAACGGATGGCTACTTCTGAAAGAGGGTAACGTTCAGAAGCCACATTAGAATCCGAGACATAATTGGAGGAGAAAAATTCTGCGAATAGATTGGCTACCTCAGCAGGTGTGTTAGCCTCCTTGCCATTCAAAAAGACTGAGGACGGCACACTCGACTTAGCGTTCTTAGATTTTCCAAACCTCCAAAATGCATTAGGGTTGTTTTTAATGTCTGCGTCACTTTTGCTAATAAACTTATTATAGAGAATCTTGTCCAAGGAATTAAAGTTCCTAAGGCAGTACTGATAACTGACAAACACAGATTGGGACCCAGTTGCCCTAAATCTTTTAAAAATCCTATTTTTACGATTTTTGAGTCGCTTTAGTTCCTTGTTGTACCTAGGTAACTTGTACAACTTCCTTGTAATTAAAGGCACTATTTCTACACACGCCTCATATACACTACTTTTAAAAACTTTGTATGCATCGTTACCGTCCAAATTACTGAGTATGTGTTTCCAATCATAATCATGAAGACGGCTATTCAAAAGTTGTTCGGCATCTCTCAAGAGGAACAGTAGCGAAAACATAAAATTGAATATGAACTTCCATAGGAATATGGGGGGAGGGGGGGGAATATAGGGATGCGCATTCAGACACCCAATAACTTACATTATTGCTAATGAAGATTAGATCTAAAATACGCTTAAATTGATTTATAATTCCATTAATTTGTTGAAGACCAATACTTAGGAAACTATCAGTTACATATAACTCACTGTCTGTAGTCGCATTAACCGTGGTAAAAGACGAGGAGTTATTAAAGCTATCCCAGGATACATTACACAAATTAAAATTACCAAGTACACTGTGGTGGTGCTCGCGAATCCTTGAACTGAGATTCAAGACATTGTCAACGTGCGCTCTATATATGTCGAAGCAACTGCTCGGTGGAATGTAAGAGACACATACAAACAGAAGTTCAGAGGAACTCCTAACATTCACGCACAACTGCTCGAGGATAGAATCATTATTTTGAAGATCTACGCTGAACTGATATAAGCACTCCCCCGCCTCTGGACAGGCCCGACCTGATTTTGTCGCGGTCCTTACGATAAACATTATATAGATCGGGATCGAAGAATTCTGAGTCAAAGAAATTAGGTGTTAACCAGCTTTCGACGATGACGAATATGTCAAAGTCCAAATGTGAGCTCACTCTGCGGACTACATCAGCTTTAGTTCTCATTCCAGAAACATTTTGAAAATAAATTTTGATTTTACTATGTCCAACCACACTAGCAGTACTATCGACTGGATTTGTATCATTCCCACGACAGCCGGTTCTACGTACCGGAATGACTCGGGTTTCACCCGACCAAGGGCTGTTGTTTCGGCGATCTAACCCCGTTTAGGTCGGCGAAGTATCTCAGAAGTTGTCCATCCATAGGGCTACATTCACTACGTATTCTCCTACTCAGGGCTGGCATCGAGTCAAACCCAGGGCCAGAAACATACACCTGCTGTGTATGCCGAAGACGATTACACCACAACTCCACCTCAGTCAAGTGTAATGCCTGCGAGGGGTGGAGTCACCTCAGAGTCTGCTCGGGACTACGGACACATAGACAGTGGACCACGTCGTACGTGGCCCCCTGTTGCTCAAACAGAGCAGCCTCCATGGCTAACCACAGTCCGCCCGAGCAGCCCCACACACTCACACAGCAGCCTCACACAGTCACCACAACACAACAACATAATAACACCACAGACCGTACCACAGCCACTACAGACCACATAACACACACAACCGCACCACCACCCACACGCCGCCGCCAACAACTCCTGGTTCCCCCTACAATCTGCACGGTATGTCAGACCAGGATATTCCGTAATGTGACATCAGTCAAGTGCAACACCTGCCTTGGCTGGTGCCACTTTAGGGCATGCTCAGGTCTGCGTACCACGCGAGGTTGGACTGGGAACTTCGAGGGCCCGTGTTGCGCTGCTCGGTCGCAGACCCCAATTGCGACGCCCCCACCACTACCACAGGGCGGCAATCACCACAGCAGCACACACAGCCAACGGCGGCAAGAACATACACTTCACTTACACCCCACATCACGACACGTCTCCCGAACCACATGAAGCTCCTCCAATTTAACTGCAACGGGCTACAGAGCAAGATTGAGGAGATAACCGTCTTCATGTGTCGGCATGGTATATTGATAGCTGCGGTCCAAGAGACGATTTTGCACAGCAATTCTGCTTTGTTGAATTGTGCCGGGTACAACGTGCACCGTCGAGATCGCGAGCGAGATAATGGTGGTGGCTTAGCGTTCATCACGCACCACACTGTGCAGTATCGTCTTATCGAAGCAGACATCGACCGCAGGGATACCACCCTAGAATGTCAGGGCATTGCTATCCGGTCAGGCGATGTTGAGCTCAAAATATTTAACATATATCTACCCCCTGTCACCTGCTGCCCGGCAGGATATCACCCTGATATAGGTGCGCTCCTCAGAGGTGAAAACCGTATGGTAGTAGGTGACTTTAATGCGCACCACGATCTTTGGCACTCAAGCCTGTCAAACGATCGTAGGGGAACAGACTTGGCTGAGCAGATAGACGATTCGACATTCTGCACAATGAACCACGATTCACCCACCAGGATTATGGGTAACTGCAGTAGCTCGCCAGAATCACCGTAGTCAGCGCTGTTCTGATAAACAGCATAACATGGCGACCTATGCTGACTTAGCATCAGACCACCTACCCATAGTCATCTCGATAGATAAACCAACCGACTTTGCCTCCGCCAAACACCGGACCTATATCAACTTTTCTAAAGCTGATTTGAAAGGTTACGCGGAGTTTACCGAAAACACCTTCACAGCGCTTCCCACACCAACCGACGTCCATCTCGGTGAACGTAAGTTCCGCAGTGCTGTCACTGCTGCTGCAGCTCGCTTCATACCGGCAGGATGTATAACGGACCCACGTCCAAACTTCCCTGCCGAAGCGGCTGTTCTAGCCGATGAGCGTGATAGCCTTCGTCAGGCCGATCCCGGAGATCCCCGTATCAGGGATCTCAACGCGGAGATTCGGCAACTAGTAAACGTACATAAGCGGAAGAAGTGGGAGGAGCATCTGAAGACCTGTAACTTTACCTCTGGTGTGAGCAAGCTTTGGTCAACCGTGAGGTCACTGTCAAATCCGACGAAGCACGACGACAGAGTCGAAATTTCCTTCGGCGACCATGCTTCGTCGGACCCGGAGCGAAGCGCGAGCTATTTTAGCCGGCAGTTCATACTGCGTCCTCCGGTGGACAAACCCAAGCGTCGAGTGACCAGAAGGCTGCACAAACTGCCAACAACTTGTGCCCCCCTTGCTTTCACTTGCGGTGAAGTTCAGGTGGCCATCGGGAAGGCGAAAGCCTCCAAAGCCATGGGTCCCGACGGAACATGAATGCTGATGCTGAAAAATTTGGGTCCTGCGGGCGTAGCGTACCTAACGGAGGTCCTCAATTTGTCTATGGCCACGCTCATCATCCCAGATATCTGGAAGGTGGGGAGAGTGGTCCCACTGCTCAAACCGGGGAATCCTGCCAACATAGGAGATTCTTATCGTCCGATAACACTCCTTTCCCCGGTAGCGAATACACTAGAGGCCTTGCTACTCCCGTATTTCACAAACCACTTGACCCCAGCGAAGCATCAGCATGGTTTTCGTAAAGTGCACAGTACAACAACAGCACTTAACGCCATAAACACTTAGATAACTCGTGGCCTTAACCGAAACCGTCCCTGTGAGAGAACGATTCTAGTAGCGTTGGACTTGTCAAAGGCGTTTGACACCGTCTGCCATTCAACGCTACTAGATGATATAGAGGCCTCCTCTCTCCCACAGAGGCTCAAACGGTGGTCGGCAAATTATCTGAGTGGTCGACACTCGTCGGTAATGTTTAGAGACAAAACGAGTAAAATCAGAAAAATAAAACAGGGGGTTCCACAGGGTGGTGTCCTTTCCCCGCTACTGTTTAACTTTTACATTTCAAAGCTCCCTCAACCACCAGAGGGAGTCTCGATTGTCTCTTATGCCGACGATTGCTCGATCATGGCTACTGGGAATGGAATTGATGACCTGTGTTCGAAAGTAAACGGGTATCTCTCCGAACTTTCTCGCTTCTTCACTGCAAAGTGTCTAGCCCTCTCCCCTACGAAATCCTCCGCGACCCTGTTCACAACCTGGACGAAAGAGGTCAGGCTACCGCTGGGGATTCACGTCGATGACACACCAATTCCGACGGTGAATAACCATAAAATACTCGGAGCAACATTCGACAGCCTGCTCTCCTTCTCTGCGCACTCAACCGCTATTGTCAATAAAGTGCAGAGCCGCAACAAGGTCCTCAAGTCGCTAGCCGGCAGTACTTGGGGCAAAGACAAAGAAACGTTGCTGGCAACATACAAGGCAATAGGCCGGCCGGTTTTGAACTACGCAGCGCCAGTGTGGTCGCCAGGGACTAGTAGGACGCAGTGGACGAAGCTACAGATTGTACAGAACACCGCACTCAGGACAGCGACAGGATGCCTCTTGATGTCGCCTGAACACCACCTGCACGGCGAGGCGCAAATGCTCCCTGTGAAGGAGCATAATATAATGCTCTGCAAGCAGTTCCTGATCGGGAGCCACAGAAGTGGCCACCCAAGCAGACAGCTTCTTGCAGAGGAGCCCTCGCCTAGGCACGTCAGGAGGCATCTATATGAACTGACGGACGAAGTCCAGAGGTTCATTAAGCAACCTCTGGACCCGACAGCTTACAGACAGGCCCTGAACGGCATTCACAGGGACTCAGTCTCGAGCTATGTAGACTCTAGACCTGTGAATGCCGTTCTAGGCATACCACCCCCGGACATAGACGAGACGGAGCTTCATCTGCCTCGGGAGACACGCCCAACACTCGCACAACTTCGCTCCGGCTACTGCAGCAGGTTGAACTCCTACTTGAGTAGGTTGAATGAGGATGTGCCGAATGAGTGTCCGGCATGCGGAGAGACCCCACATGACTCGAAACATCTCTTCGCATGCCCGGAAAACCCGACAACCCTAACGGCCTTGTCCCTGTGGACAAACCCCACAGAAGCTGCACGCTTCCTAGGGTTGCCGTTAGTGGAACTTGACGACAACGACTGAGTTACCAACCGTCCTGGGCGCGGTTGTTGTAGCCGCTACAACAACAACAACAACGTACATAGCTACATCCGAAGCCCATCCGAAAGAGCAACCTAACCA
>NW_023461933.1:0-22117 GCF_013731165.1 Rhagoletis pomonella
TTTCTTCTATTTATTAGTTTTTATTGTTTTAAAACGAAATTAAAAAACGCTTATTACTAAAATGCGAACAGCAAAACGCTAAGACCTCCACGTTAGCAGATCTTTCAATTAGCCTTTCGAAGAGCTTTCAAGAAAGTTGCCAGTATTGCCTTTTTAATGAAAATCTATTAAAATAAAATTAAGAAACAGAAAATATTGGTCGAGAGTGTAGAATAATAACATGTCAGTTTTTTTAAGTCGAAACTTAACGGAAAACATTGAACACACATATTAACCGTAAATATTTTAAATATTCCAAAGCTCGCTAGCTCGCTGACAAGAACATTAAAATTAGGACATTGTTCTTTCGAGCATTTCGATTCAAACGAAGCGTGCTTTCATATTAAAGAAACAAAGCACAAATCATGTCCTTTACTTACTTTCGCCATTGCCTAATTTATTAGCCATGTAAATGTTGGCCTGATAACCCAAATTTCGCGCTACAATTGTTCTAATCAACAGTGCGAACATAATGCATTTCCTATGCAAATACGAATTGTTCAAATGCAAAGCGAAAATGAAAGTGGTGCTCCTTTTTTTACTCAAATCTAATGGGAATTCCACAGTTGTACAAGAATGGCGCACAGTGTGGCTGTGCTGTTGAAAAATTGTTAAAAAAGTAGTAGAAAAAAAAATAATAAAATAGTTACAAAAATACGCGGCAATTATATTTTGGGAAAGACCCTTAAAGTTATTGAAAACTTAAAAAATAGAATTTTCTAAAACTTACAAATAATTTTTCAACGAAATCAAAGCACCAGCATACAACTTCTGCCACTAAAAGCTAGTTTACTTTGCAGTGCGGTACGGTGCGGTGCGCCAAAGTTAATTCGTGGCTTGTGTGTCTGTCAGCCAGCCCCCCACTGGAATGCTTAAGAATTGCTCAAGTGTTGAACTTTTGCAGAACAGCAGCAGCAAAAGTACTCGTACTTTCGCATTCTGGCATTATTAAAATCACATGCGCATATTCTTCTCTCGTGCCATCGACGAATACTTAGTAGTAGTTTTTCTTCTGCACTCATGTTTTCCTTGGTCGTCTCGCACTTCCTGCGCTCCTCCAACGCTTCATTACTGCGCACTTTGTACTTTTAAAAAGTCGTCCTTCCGCATTGATGAGTCTAATTAACGAACTTCAATCATCGCTGTTTTCTGCTGCAATGCTGATGCACTTTTTGCGTTTCCCATTGCACTAATTTGCACTCATTTGTGCTCTTTTATTTATTTGCTTGTGGACGACTTGTTTTAGTGGTATTTTTGCTGGTAGTTTGGTAATTTTTTGTAGGGTCTTCGTTAAAGCTTGTTACACTAAGTTCACTTTGATTTTGAAAACTTTTGAAAAATCTTAACAATTTATTGTAACCTTTTTCAAATTCAGTTTTGTTTATTCTAGTTTTCAACTACGCCTTTTTGAATACACATATGTACTTGCATTTCACTTCAAAATTTAACTTTTATGATATCCTTTGCCAAACTTATTTTATCCTTTTACTTATGCTTCCTCTTTTTTTTTTGTTTCTTTTTAGCCCAAGAAACTGCAAAAAACGATAAAACACAAGGTAAACAAAACACAAACACTACAAATATAACACATTTTTACAATATTTATTTGAGAAATATTGCATCTACCTACATATACAGGGTGGTTCATATAGTGATATTTTTTCTTTAAATTATTTGTTATTTTGACAGTGAAAGCTCTTTCCCGCTGGAAACATTGACAGGAAATTGGCATTAATTCTGAGCAACGTTGTGAAATAATAACACCGGCCCAAAAACGTGGTGTGTGCTTTTAACCAGACCCACCTTCCGATAAGTATTTCGACCCGCTGAATTCGGATCTGCGCTCCGTTTGACTTGTACGTCCTCAAAATTTCTAGTAAATTGCGAAAAACCGAAAAAATTACAAAAAAAAACGCCATTTTCTAAATTTACACGAAATTTTGAGTATGTAAAAGTCAAACGGACCCGATATTCGAAACGGATTCAGATGTTCGAAACACATATCGGAAGGTGGGTCTGGTTAAAAGCACCCACCATTTTTTTTTGTGCGGCGGTGTAATCTTTTCTGTAAAGCGCATTTTCATCTCAGGGGCTACGTTAGCAAGCAAAGCTGCCGCAGCTGGGGATCGGAAAATCCGCACGTGATCTTCGAGGGTGACCGTTTGGGGCGATAGCCGCAATCGATATTTTGTGCGCCAAGTGTAGTACTCGTGTTATCAGCCGTCTCGGCAATGTCAATTGGGCACCTCGGAGCTGCGCTTTGACGCCGTTAGACTTTTTTGTGGGCTGCCCTGAAGTACCGATGTTATGCGAACAATCCATTTATGAATCGGACTCTTAAGGTGAATATCGAGCAAGCCATTCGTGAGATATAGGCTGAAACCGTCACCACGGCTTAGGAAAACTGCGTTTACAAGATGCGCTACTGCGAAGCCAGCCGAAGCAGCCACATGAATAAAATCGTGTTCCTTAAATAACGGGAATGTTTGTTCTTTCGAATATACCAATAACATACCTACTTTGTATTTCTTTTTTCTTTAAGAAGAAACCACTATATGGACCACTCTTTACTATATACATATGTATGTATATGAATGTTACCGGTTAAATCCGATTTTCGCACAAACTAGTTTTACCCACATGGGATAGGATAAATCGTTATAGTCTGAGCCAAACGTGTCTGATCTAAGCCCGATAGAAGGAACCACTTAAGTCTTAGCCGGAGTTGGACTCATGAGGGTTATTTTTTGAAGCGCACAAATACTCATACTGGGATTTACTACTATAGGTTAGCCTACGCTTAACTGGCTTCTCCTATGGGGCGCAGGTCGATTAAGTTTGGCCCAGGCTTTATCGGTTTATCCTATCGCATGTAGGTAGAACTAGTTTAGCCTGGACGAAACTAGTTTTTCCTTAAAGTGGGTTTGGCCGTTAACATTTGTATATCAGGAACCGTAGCAGCTACAATATCTGTTATAAAAACCGGCATTGAACAGTTATTCTGTGACTTGTATTTAATAAATCCTTATTTAAGATTTTTATTTTATTAATCCGAAAATAACCATTATTTTTGAGTTTTAATTAACTGCTCAAAAATAACTTTTTCTATATTTCTTTTATCTGTGTCATGCTAACAGTTATTGAAGACTTTTATTTATAAAAAAATAAAAATAAGTCAGTGGCTTATAACTAGTCACTAGTCTTCGATAACTGTTATCATGGACAAATAAAACAAAAATCAGAAATAACTGTTATTTTCAGATTTATAAAATAAAAATTAGAAATAACTGTTATTTTTAGATTGATAAAATAAAAATCAGAAATAACTGTTATTTTCAGATTTACAAAATAAAAATCAAAAATAACTATTATCAAACTTAAAAAAAAAAAAATCAGAGTGAACTGTTTTTTTCAGATTTATCTATAAATTTAAAATAAAAAATAACTTATTTTTTTTAGTTTTGCATATAAATAACAAAAAAAGAAGAAAATATTTTCAAATTTGATTCTCAGTGAAAAAATAAATTGATTGATATACTTTACGCTTTCTTCATAGTGAATTTTTCAATAAACGTTTTCATCAATAACTGTTATTTTCGGTTCTGATACTTATACAATTAAATACAACGTTAATAAATATGAATTGCGTATAATATCCACCATTCTTAGTAAAAAAAAAAATATATATTTTTTTATTATGACTTTACGACTAAGAAAAATAATGCCTAACACCATCTGTACAAAAATTATTATGAACTAGAACATTAATTGCAATTAAGAATTCATACGACCTATATTTATAGCCGCGCCATACTACCAAAATAAGTAGAGCAACATAACTTACTTCCTTGCGGCATGCAACAGATTTTATTCAAATACATTTTTCATAACCTAAAAACCTCCAAAATTTGTAAAAACAAAAATGCAGTCAAACAAAAGTGCTGTCCGTAATGGTCCACAAAATGGTTTATTTGCATACATAGTAGGTTGTTCTACTTTAATACTCAAATATTTACAAACATATGTGCGTAAAAAAAATGTATGCCTTTGTATTTACATACTTATATATGTATTTGTATAAGTGCATACACATTTACTTACATTCATATGCATACACATGAGCATCTAATAAGTTCCATAGTTTGAATGCGTTGAATTTACATTTCAGCAAAATTTTGTCAGCACAAAAGAACAAAAATACGGATATGTATGTACTATCTGCGGCATCCAAAATATGAAATAATGAATTCTCTTGTTGCAGTTGTTGGTGCTATAAAAATTACGAGTACTATTGCTTTTATTAGCATGATTTTATGTGTGTAAGTAATCGTGATACAGCAGAAAAAGCTATGACCCCACATAGCATACGCGCATTAGGGTGCATCACTCTCCATACTAAAAAAAAAAAAATATTTCGGAAAAACATTAAGATTTACGTGAACTGGACCCAAAAACGAGTATTTTATACATAAATATGTAAACTAACTTTTTTTTAATGTTTTCCCCCAAAAAAACTCACGTCAGGTGATCGAAGAGTTGAAGTTTAAAAATGTTTAAAAATTTTATAAAGTAAGAATCAAAACAAGGTATTTTCAAATCGGCTTCGCTCACGTAAATGTTAATATTTTACCGAAATATGTTGGCGGCACGCTAATGTGCATACATACTTATTTACATACAGTTAACATACAATATGAGCATGAATAAAAAACTTGCTCATGCATTTATGGTACATAATGAAATGTATTAAACGCATGTAGTGCACATATCCTCTTATACTTTTTATTGTTGTCCTGTGCTTCAGCGTTCCACTTGTATTAATTTTTTGTCTTGCCCTCTCGTACTTTTACACTTAAAAAAAAAAACTAAATAACTTGTAGAGAAATTCTAGGGTCTCGATCGAAATCATTTTAAACTTAAACTTCGAGTCCATTTTCGATTTTAGTAAATTGTATAGTTTTTATAATTAGAGCAAGAAAGCCCTATTATTCGGGCAAAAAAAAAAAAATTTGCACATATTTTTTGTATATACAAAATGACTGATAATTTTTTCCTATTTCTTCATTAACCACACTAATTTGGTTTAAACCCGATCATTGGATCATGATGAAATTAAAGATAATCTTAAATTTTTATATTGGTTTTGTTTTTTTTTTAAAGAAAGGTTAATACAAACATTTAGTTAGGTCTATCGCAGAACTTAAAAGCCTCTGGAATAAACTTTCATGAAACCACATATACATTTATTTATTGATTTCAACAAGTTACTTCCTTTGAAGCGTTTGAAGAAGCTTTCGACCCTTAAATAATTGCGACGTTGAATATTCGGTGTGGCGTTTACTCTCAACACGTGAATACGCATCGGACAGTGTCCTGTCAATACACCCAGTGGCGGATTTGAATATTTGTCAACCCTAGGCAATTAAGAATTTGCCGCCCTTTTTCCGATAAGAAAAATATTTTGAGGTAAAAGTACCAGTTTTGAAACAATTAGCAGTAAATAGTAATATTAAAATTTATGTTATTTACTACACTTTTATTACAATTTAAGATGAAAAAGTGTTATTTGCCGTGAGTAAAGGTTTTCAACTTTTAAAGAAAGCCATCATCAACAAACTTTTTTCACTTGGATAAGCTATAGTCTCAAAAATACTAAATTAGTATTTTTAAATATCTATTATCATTTCAATAATATCAAAAATACCTAACATTGTTGTCCTATTTTCTGATTGCGTAATTGAATCTCAAATTTATGTCTTAAAATGTACAAACACAAATTCTACTTTCAGCGCAGCTAACTTGAAAGAAAAATAATAATTTTTTTTCAACTCAAATTTTGCCGCCCTTAAATTTTGCCGCCCTAGGCACCTGCCTATGTTACCTTTACGGTAAATCCGCCACTGCACCCGCCACAATTGAATTTGCGGAATTCCTAGAAAACACAGTCTCTAACGTTAGAGAAATTTTGATTTCTACATTAGATAACTAGGGTAATTCTCTAATCGTTCTCGAGTCGATGACGAAGTTAGAGAAGTGCACTAGTATTCGATTCGAGAACGATTCAATGAAACAACGTAAATTCAAATAAATGTAAATAAGCAAAATTCAAAATGAATGAGTCATAAATTATTTTTAAGTTCAAATAATTCATTATTATTTTATTGCAATAACATTTAATACAAATTTTACAAACAAAGCGTTTTGTTTAATAAAGCAAAACAGCAGTTTGAAATTCACATTCGAATTCCATTAGAGATCAACACTAGAATTCGATTAGAGAATTAATATTTTCTCGAGACGAGAACTATGTCCCATTTTTGTTGAGATCGCTATGATTCTCGATAGCTTTTCGAGTCGTTCACTAACGCTTGAGATTGCAGAATGTGGCTAATTCACCAATCATTCTCTAAACGATAACTAACCTCAATGGTTGCTGCGTTGGGACCTCGAGAAGATCTCTCTGACCGCACCTTCGGTCCACCCTCGCCCGGACAGCTTTTGCGGTTGCACACATGTATGTATGTATGTATACTGGGCTCAAATCATAACAGTCGTGAACGACCAACTCGTCGGGTTAAAGTACGTATTTCTCGTCTCGCTTACGGAATTAGGAAAAAGCCACTGATGAAAAAAAAATCCATTAGTAAGCAAACTAGTTGCGCTACAAAGCAAACTGCCAATATGCTAATGCAAAACTAGTAGCTTTCACTGCAGGGTTGCTACTTAAAAAAAAAAATGAGCACATACCCCAGCACTCGAAAGTCCATATTTGTCATATGAACACAATGCAATGTGAAGTTACCAAGGAAACGACAAGAAAAATCACAAAACATTAGACGTAATCTCCACAAGAAATAATAATAATAAAAACACACACACTCACACAAAACAAGTCGTAGCAGGACATGTTCTTTTGTTAGTCTTAAATATAAATTTTATTTTGCATGCATGATAAGATAAACAAATAATGCTGAGGGCACATATGAATGAACCTATGTAAATATGCAACATTTTATATTCCTTTTTACATACAAATGTATCCAATAGAGATTCGCTTGTGCGTGCTATAATATTAAGAATATTTTTTTTTTTTTGCTTTGCCATAATGTTACAAATATTACATAGTTTTACGACTTTAATAAAAAATACCTTGAAAAAAAAATATTTTATGTATGCGCAACATGTTGGAAATTTTAATAAAAAGTTTACCATAGCGAAATTTTCAATTTTAGGCATAAACTAAAAATCATATATTTACATATATTTGTATGTATGTAAATGTGTATACATGCTCCTGCTTATTTTCCAACAAAGGTCTTCCGCTTTTGTCCCAGCCCAATATAACTTCAATTTGCCATTTATGAATTCATTCCGACCATTATTCGCTAGCCTATATGCCTCCTTTATGCATTTGTCATGTGACATTCTTCTATTGTTTTGTTCTTGTGCGGAGATTCTTTATGTATTAAATTTCGCAGGCTTTTTCATGCATTTTTTAGTCCCTTCCGCCAGACAATAGAAATTCTGTGTTATATTTCGGATTTTAGGGAGTGGTTTTTTTTTTTTTGTTGAAGGCTGCTTTTTAGTGCAATTTATGAACATTTCCGCTTAGTTGGGTTATCACAACGAATTCTGAAC
This sequence comes from Rhagoletis pomonella, assembly GCF_013731165.1. Lineage (NCBI taxonomy): Eukaryota > Metazoa > Arthropoda > Insecta > Diptera > Tephritidae > Rhagoletis > Rhagoletis pomonella. Next base: position 7,678 of record NW_023461933.1, read on the forward strand.
TTTTAGCCTATGCTTTTATACAATCTAATATGGCTTGTTGAAAAAGCAAAAAAAAAAAAGAACTAAATTGATGGCGAGTGCTGCATTTACGCATACAAAGTATTTAGCTTCGCTGAAACCAAATTCCAAAAGTATTTTAATTACTAAGGATTTTATTTGTCAAGCTATTTTCAAAACAGTACAAATTTAGCAATTACCCAATTACTTTAAGGAAGGTAGCAGCGATGTCTGTACCATTGGCTCAGGACCCAATTAACGCTATAAGTGGCATTTTGATACGTTTTATCTGGCCCCGTTAATATTATCTGCCGTTACGGTTCATTGGACTTCTCGATTTATCTTCTTATGTTAGATAATACTAAGATATCTATAAACCACCATAAGATTTTTCCGATAGGCACTTGTATAGATTACAGCTACTCTGAACCAGGATTGTGTGATTTAAAATCCTTTTTGATTTACACCATTTTTTTTTGGGATTCGATTTGTCGAGCAGATCAGTTTGATCCGTGATTTTTCAACTAAGAAATATTTTTTATGTAACGCAGTACAATTTTCGAGTTTTGCTCGACGAATCAAATCACAAGTAAAATTTATTCCTGATTTGATTGGTCGAACAAATAATAAATTTATATTATTTATATTTTATAGTGGTGCCAGATATTCCTTGCAGTTTTGATGGTGTTTCAGCCATTTGTATGAATTGCAAGTATATTTCCCTATTGATTACTCCGAGTGGAGAAATTCATTTTCTTGGCTTCGGATTCGTCGGGCCCCAGCCATTTCGCCAGCCCGTACGAGTTTCTATGACTGTCGAGCTTAACTCACATTTGCAGTTTTTGATAGTGTTTTTGGTGATGGCTGTGCTGGAACGGCTTGAATATTTGAAAAATAAATATATGATTTTTGGTTCACTTCAATACTCTGAAGTCCATCTCCATCTCTAGCATTTCTGCTTCGGAAAACCAAGTTAGGTAGTCGGCACAAGAGAGAGACATCCCGCATTTTAGAGAAGACCCGTCTGGACAGATGCCAGCAGAAATCTTCCCTATTAACCTGCGACTACTCCAATTCACTCCGGAAGAAAACTTAACCTGAACATTTTTCTTAACTTCCGATTGCTTAGACCTCTAACAGCCGGCTCTTTTGAGAGTAGGATACCACTAAATGGTCAATGTGGCACCTGCGGAAGCTGCTCATTAAATGCTGCTTAGTTTTCTGACGTTGTTTTGCTTATCCTGTGCTTGCCACCGTAATTTACAATTGGTCTTATAAAATCCGTGTATACTCACAATACTACACCCAGAAAAAATTCAGCTAAATATATGTATTTCTCTCAACACTTGATTTGATTATTATAACCCAATAATGTAACTGTAATCAAATTATGTGTAGAGAGAAACATATTTAGTTGACGTAACTGAACTCTTTTCTCAGTGGAGTTTTGGCTTTAGTCTCCAGTTTCAACTGAAGACCTTGCATGTAAAATATGTAGGTCGCATAGGCTATTTCTCTCGATATTTTTGTTATTATTATTGTGGCGTAATAATATTTTCTGGAAATAACCACAAAGTTTAAGCGGTAGAAGTCATAGCTGCTATTTCCGAGATCACCACATCTTCTCATCAGACTTCTTTTTGTAGACTTCAGAAGGAATCGAACTTGCATCATCGATGTGTAAAACCAGCAATAAATTTCTGTCAACCCAGTTTTGTGTCTAATACAATAACCAGGTCCTTCCATTGATGAAAGTAATAGCGTTATTTTCGTTTTCGTGGTAAACAGCATCAGTTCGATTTTACTCGAATTGTCTTAAAGACCACTTTACGAGTGTAACGAGAATAGAGCTTCTTCTCTAAGGCTATGCTAATTATGAAACTGCCACCATTACATAATTTGCATAGGATGTCGTTCAAGGCCATCAACCAGCACAGCGAACGCAGCTCTTCTTTGAGAAACACCCTATTTGCATGAAGGGCTTAAATTTTTAGCATCCGTGCAATCCACCTGCATACTTATGGGCACAGGTGCTTCAAATTTTGTAGGGGATCGGGTGATTGTCTCGATTGTCACGTTTTTATAAAGCTTCCTCTATGTCAAAGAAGGCAGCAAGAATTTACTGCTTGTAATAGATTGATTTTTTCGGTGTCCACGGTAGACCGTCAATTGTGGTGGCTCTGTTGTTTTTAAGCCGCAATACTGTTGTAATCTCTTCGTCTTGGTCGACTGGATCGTCGTGAACATCGTCCCTGCACATACATACTTCGGTCGCCACTGTTAGCATTCAAAAGCAATAATCTGAAATCTACTATCAAAGGATCAAATCTATAGTAGACTGAATCGGCCCCCCCCCCAATGAAAGAAAAAAGTCTACTTTCAGATGATCTGGCTTCAAAATTTCCGCTTTAGCCACGACTCAAAAACAATGAAGGTAAACTCTTGTTCATTACTTTTATATTTATAGCTCAGTAGCAAAGTGTGATAAAGTACCTTTTGAGGTTTATAGATCATTTTATGATCATAGAAAAATTCGTCATATACATGCATATGTATGCACTACAACTAATTCATTTCGTGGAGGTTAAAGATTTTATTTAGTCCTGCAGAAATTGAATTTAACGCCCGAAGAAGGTATGTAGCTTAGGTCAGCATAGCCATATCTAGTACTCACTAGAACCCGAGTTTGACTGTTTATAGGACTTGGCTAAGGCAGAAATGCTCTCGAAGTAAGCTTTGAAACTTGACGTTACAAATATTTTGACTGTCCATCTAAGATAGTAAGAGTTAGGCTTAATGTTAAATTAAAATTAAAATTCGTTCCTACCACTCCACCCATATAAATCCCTGGTAATTTTTTTACTGAAATATGATAATATTGCTTTGAAACTACATACATATGTCTAAATAGTAAGTACTCGATACTATTTTTTCCTTCTTCTTTTGCTCTATCTACAAAGTTGTTATAGAAAAAAACAACCAGTGTTTGCCCTTTTAAAGCTGACTTTCCTCTGCTATTTACCTCCATTCAATTGCTATGCTATGCTGTTGTTCGTTCACTCTTCTTTTTTTATTACGCCCATTGTTTGGGCAGCAGAAATGTATGCCAGCCTAAGCCATTATGCCAACTGTTCGGTTGGTACTTGCCATTTAAAGCCCCAATCGTTGTAATGTTGCTGCTAGCAAAGAGCCAAGCAGTGCTCCATGTGGCTGATTGTTGCAGCATTTTTTCTTGCTGAAACTTGCACAGCGTTACGACTATGTATGTTGCTGCAGTCCTTTTACTACAAAATACAACTAACTATTTATGTATGTAGCTTAATGTGTAAGGATGCATACACGCGCACACATCACATTTGTCTTTATGTGCCTGCAGGGTATCGTTGAAATTGTGCCACAATTCCGCCATTCCGCCGGATATGTTTTTGACTACAAAATTTCAATTTTTTTTTTTTTACTTTTTACTTTTCACTTTTTGTTTTTGTATTCTATTTTTGCATTTTATTTGTTACGCTTACTTTGCTCCTTGTTGTTCGCCAATTGTTTGTGCGGCTGAGACTTTGTACCGAGATGTGTTAGTGTTTTTTATTTGCCATGAAAGTTTATTTATTTGTTTCCGGCTCATACAAAAAAAAAAAAGTAACAGCCAAGAGCAGCATTGTGGCAATGGCGGTGGCAGCGACGACAGGAGTTGATTGCAAGGGAGTGCTCTGAACATTTAAAATTCATTTCAGTTGCTAACTAATGTAAAAAAAAAACGAGCCGAACATGTTTTTACAATTTGGCTTAAATTCGTCGGTGTAAGTGTGGTTTTTGCCGTTAGTTGGTGGCGCTATTGTTAAAGAGTCGTGCTTGTAAATCTTTAATGTCGTTACTTGAGATCGATTTCTATCGTTGTGTAGAGCCTTCCGTTCGTTAGATACACACACGTGCTGGATTTTGAAAGTCTTAAGCAAATCTTAAGTGACAATTTTGATTGCTCTTTTTAGTGATTTAAGTTGGCTTATTGCAAAGCCGATTTAGAGGCTTAAAGATATTCTCTTCTTCAATAAATGTCTTGTACTCGTGGGAAGTGATTTTCTAAATTTCTCTCTTTTATATTCTAAAAGTTGTTGTATATCTACCTATCTGCCTTAAAAGGGCTTCTCATAAAATCTATTTGACGTTCGGAGCCAGCGTTTAACTGTAGGTCCAGCCATTTGTGTAACAGCTTCAAGGCGCGCCACACCAATTGCTGGAGAAACTCGGCCTATTCTTGACAAAAATGTTAGCGCCAAATATGCGCTTAGTTTTTGTTGTGACCTTACCAAGTGTATTGGAAACTAGATGGTTTAACAAATCATCGTTTTATGCTGTTAAAATGAGAAGATCGCTCTATCTCTTCAGCTCTTCAGCCGGTTCGGAAACGTCCTATCTGAGCAAACTAATGAAAACGCCATGTTTCAAAATTGGTTTAAGGACACCCTGTCTCAGGAAGTGATTCCAAATGCCCTATCCCAGCTGCCGATATATTGAATTTATATTGAGATAGGTCGTTTTCGAGCCGGCAGCCGAGATAGGGAGATCTTTCACTCAGCCGACGATATATCCTGATCAGTTAACCTGCTGTTTAAACTATGTGTAAACGTCCTGTCTTGGACATTTTACTCGTATATTAGTGTGTTCTCTTTTTTTTCCGTACCACCATCATTCAATGTGCTGTCAAAAACTTAGTCTGAAAAATATTTCGATATTGTTCAAGTTTGCGAGTTTCCAAGTGTCGAAAGATGTTGGAAAAAATTTCAGATGATGTTCTGACACCCAATTAGAAGACATATGCAAAGGATTGAATTATTTGGTTTTTGTTGCACTTTTTGGACAGACGTCAGCGTTGATCCGGATTAGCGGTGGAGTTAATCTGATAAAAATTTGCTACCGGCAGACGGCAGTAATGTGGATTAACTAGACGTGAGGCTGTGGGTTCGAGCCTCATGGCTAATCTTAATTCATTTCATTATTACTTTTATTTTATTTTAATGTTTAAATGTTGCTAGTTAGTTGTTAGGAACGTTTTTGATAAAATTAAAGTCAAAAATTGAAATTAACTAATGGAAAAAATATAACACGAAATAAAATGAAACAAATGAAAATAAAATATAGAAATACAAAAAATTAAAAAAAAAAATTGCAATCTCTCGAACTAAGGATCGAACCTGCCTACGGATTTGCAAGTACGCAGCTCTTAACACTCGGCTACCGCTGACGCCAAACTCGGTTGCTTTGTTTGCTTACTTGTTTGATGGACAACAGCTGGCCGCATAAAGTGTAGTTAATTATCGATATAATTCCAAATTAACAACTTGATCCAGTTCAACGCCGCCGTCTGTTTATGGTTTTATCAATCCCTAGAAGAGGATGAGAGAACGTAACATGCTATGTGCTTCGCCCTGCCTTCACAAAGATTAGGTATGGGACTTTTGTCAGCAGCGAGTTGAACGATAAATGTTCGAGCTCTTTTCCAGCCAGCTGTTACTTAAGAATTTCTCTTTGCTTTACCAATACTTATTTCTAATATGACAGATTTTTAAAATTGGATGAAAAATATTCGAGCTTTTTATAACTGCATCAAATACGAAAATAACGGTGTTTTTTCATTAAAAAAAATTTAAGTTTCGGAACTATAAGACACATATTTTCATGTTTTACTCGACCCTTACTAAAACTTATGCTGGATTTCCACTAGGCATTAAATGGCAAAAATGACAAATGACAAAGTCGGTCATTAAAAAATAATCGTGTCATTACATTAAAAAAATAATCATTAAGATCATTTCCACATGGCATTTTTTTAAATGGCAGACATTTTTTGTCATTTAAATGCCTAGTGGAAATTCGGCATTACACTAAGTTTTGTTTCGGGTGTATTTCGATATTTTTTTTGCAGCACCGTGTATGTGTATTTATAAGAAATATTAAATTTTACATATTTTTACTTTTTATCTTTTTTCAAATTCAGTATTTTATTACGAATTCATTAAATATTAATTTTTATTTTTTTTCACAAAAAACATTTTCGAATTAAGCCACATTAAATATCATTTAATTTGCTTTTCATGCACAAAGACATAGAACAGCAAAATAACTAGAACAAAAATAATTTTATTATTGTTTTTCGATATGGTTCGTTTGCCATATTTTCTCACTAACAATAGCAACAATTTACGAGTAAGCGTGCAAATGTGCAAATTTTTGGTAGATGGCGGAACAAAATGTGGCGGCATGCAATAAATCGCATTTATTTAGTATCTAGTCTTTTCTCTTCTTTTTTTTTTGTTTGCTTTCGTTTCTGAATGCATGCGTAAAGAAAGGATGTGGAACTAGCGCCGCGCTCTTTCATATACATACATACATACATACATATATTTTCTCACAACTCCGCCTACATTATTTGAATTTTGAAATTTTATTCATTGCGCTTACTTCCTTCCTCCTTTAGCTGGAAAGTATGCGGCTACGTCGACTGCTAAAGCGCGCCGGCGGATAGGGAGGCATTTAGCAAATGCAAATGCAAAAAAAAAATACTTTATTTATATAGGAATATTTGTGATTACAAAAAAAAAATGTATAGCGCCATGAAATGAGCTGAAAATATATTACTTTTGGCGAGGCTGCAGAGGAGGCTCCTTCCTGCCTTCGCGCTGTGTGTATTGGCGTAATTGGCTCCCATTTTGGCAGATAAATTCATATTTTCGTTTAAATGCTTTTCTTCTTTCTGTCTATTTAATTTTTATTTACCACTAGTCGTATTGCATTTTCACCATTTTATTTATACATTATTCCCTTTTATTTTCGTTCGCGTAAAATATTAACTACTGAAAAGCTTATTGTAAACACTCTCAAATAGTCCTTTACTGTTGCAAAGTATTATATCTTAGCGCATTTCCACTGCTCAAGCAGAAGAAATTTTCAAATTATCTCCTTTACAATTTACAATATCCAACGGGCATTGCCATTTTTTTTTTTTTTGTTGCTTGTCTTCACAGCAACTCCTGGAGCGAGTTGTGTATTATACCAGCGTTTCTCAAACTGTGATGCGCGTACGGTGGGGCTTTATGAAGAACAATTTTGGATTATTTGGGGAATATAGCTTGGCACCTGCAGTGCAGACTGAAACTTTTATAAAGTATACGTATGTATCTGTAGCAGAGTACATACTGAGACTTGGTACTGAAACAATAACACCGGCATACAAAATGAAAAACCAAAAATGGCGTGTGTTTTTAACCAGACCCACCTACCGACATGTATTTCGACCCGCTGAATCCGAATCTGAGGTCCGTTTGACTCGTACACCCTCTAAATTTCGAGTAAATTGCCAAAATTGCGATTTTTTTTAAAGTTTTTCGTTTTTCCGCAATTTACTCGAAATTTTGAGGGTGTGCAAGTCAAACGTACCTCAGATTCGGATTCAGCAGCTCAACTTACATAAAGTGGACGAAATTATAGCCGCACCGCATATTGAAAATTTCTTACATATTATTTTTGTTGTTATTTAATTTTGGTTATTTTTTTATAATAAAAATATAATTCATTCTTTAACAAGACCCGTGTAAATCCAAGTTTCAAACTTTGTGCAATGTTTAGAAAAATAAACAAATTTTCGTAAAAATTTCGAGTTGTTTTAATTAGATTTCCTAGAAAGATTCTGAGTATGCAATTTTGTGGCTCATTGAATTCTAGTAGGATAAAGTACAAGTTTCAAATGGCTAAAATTTTTTTTTGTCCCATTTGCTTCCATATAACTAATACACACAATTTATTTTTATATGTAAGAAAAGCGCAACATTCATCTTCGACAAAAAAAAAAATGAAATTCAAAAAAATCAGGGGTAATTTTTAGCCATTTAAAACTTGATAGGATACTTAATTTGTATAATTTTATACTCGAAGTAGCTGTCAGTGTCAAATTCACAATAGGCGTTGTCAATGGCAGACTACACTACGCGCAAGAAAAAAAAGGTTGAGAGCCACTACATTGTATGTATGTACTTGTTGTTGCCGCCTACGTCTTAAGTAGTAGTACTGTGGTAGATAGAATAGTGCAAGTCGTTGAAAGCCAGTAGTATTTATTCCCGTTCACAGATCAGATACTTCTACTTAGCTTGTCTTGAAATGGTGAAATAGACTTCTCCACGCCTTAACGAGAAAGCGCTCGAACAATATATTTTTGCTTCTACGAGTACCAGTTTTATTTCCTCAAATGCACATATTTACTAAGTATAGAGTTGCTATTATTACTTCTTTCCGTTCTGTATATTGCTTTGGCATTTACTTATTTCAACTTCCCTTTTCCCTTTTTTTGTGAGGAACATAAAAAACGTGAATTTACACTTCCATCCTTTGTTGAGTATTTTCCACTTTTGCCGAAATTGCTACTGATAAATATTTAATTCTTTTATTTGTATGCTACGAGTATCAACTCTCTGCAATATGCTGCTTTTTCAACATCATATTTACTGCATATATGTACAAACATCAGTACCTATAACTTTTCATTCATTCTGTAGCATCCGCAGACTCGCATAGTACATATGTAGATAGGTACTCACTAGGGTGTTCGATTATGCGCCTTTTTTCCAAATCCGGATGTCGAGTTATTCGAAAAATTGGAATTTGGAAGAAACGGTGCCCGATTTTTTAAATTATGAAAAAAACCGAATAAGTGAACCGGTTTTATTTTACATAGTTTTCACACAGTGAAAATGCTTATGTTGGTATGAAGTCTTGACCAAAATTACAACAAAACTGTTAACAGTAAACATGCATAGCTTTTATTTAGAAAAGACCAAAGGAAAGTAAGTTGACGGTTTTTTTTAGATCAAAAGTAAAACAAATAGAAATCGGTGAAAAATTCACCTTTGGTATTTTTTTAATTTCAATTTTTTTTTAATACTTTATTGCATAATTTCTGACTTGTTCGGATTTGAGTAGTGCTCTTGCCGCCGCAGCCGAAAGCTTAGATGTGCCTACAGCCACTCAGAATGTCCATGGTTAAATTTCTGGTCCCAGCAACATCAAAAAAATTCTTTTTTTCTTTTTCAAAAAGCGATCGCCCCTCGGCAGTCAATGGCAAACCTCCGAATGTACTTCGGCCATAAAAAAACTTCTTCGGAGGTGGAGTAAAATTGTAGATGTCTCCATTTGTGTCACAACATCAAGAAGCAGAGCACGAATTGTAGGAGAAGCTCGGCCAAACACGTAGCAAACGTTTAGGCTTAAAATTTTCACTTATTGAAATCAAATATGATATGTATTCTGTTAATTTTAAAACTATTTAGGGGTTCCCCTTCAATGTGGAAAAAGCCTTGAAAACTTCGAAAAATTCAAAACTTTCATTGTCAGAAACGGTTTGCTCGTTACAAAATCCGGTTTATTCGATATTCGAAAAATCAAAATTAAAAAAAAAAAAAACGCCTATACCTATCCACAAAAACCGTGCGAAACCGATTTGAAAAAAAAAACCGAGTCAATCACCCTAGTACTTATATCACTCACTGGGTGCCAATGCCCTCTTCGTCAGCACAAGCAAGAAATCTCTACAAAATTTTTTCCATTTTTATTTTATTTTTTTCTTTTTTTTTACGAAAACTTCGAAAAACTTCTACTCAGCTGCTTCTGAAATGTGTGACATTGATTTATGATTATTCGCAATTTATTTATCACTTGAGCACTCATGTTTTTACTTGCATACATACAGTACCGAACAAAAGTATTGGCACAGTGAATTTTTCGCAATATAACAAAAATTGCCAAAAATCAACGCGATTTTCTAGCGACTTCAAACTTGCACTTTGTTATATTAAATTTGAATGGGCTATAAAACTGCATACTTAGAATTTTTCTAAAAAATCTGAATAAAAAATTGCAAATGAGTGTGCCAATTTAATGAGTTTTCCTTAGTTTTGCACAAAGTTTAGTGATTTTATTATTATGTTTTCTGGTGTAGAATGAACAATATTTTTATAAAAAATTATCAAAAATAAACTAGAATCAAAATCTTTGCATATATTGCAAAAAATTCACTGTGCCAATACTTCTGTTCGGCACTGTATGTATGTTGCTATCTCTTTACAAATGCTTTGCTTGCTATTTTATGTGTTTTGCATCTGCAACAAATTGCAATGTAGAGCAGAGTATGTATGCATTTGATATTGTTATTTAGCAGCAGCTAGAGCAAAAGAGTGTAAATTAAAAAGCACTCAAATGTCTGCATTTGATTTGAAAATTTAAACTATAAATTACATAAATAATGATGTTGCATAGAAAAAACTTACGTACAATTCACAATCCGATGTCGCAGCTTGATAAGCACTTGCTGCTACAAAACTGTATTTGCATAAGCGTTTATACATATCTACGTACATATTTTGTTACAAATTATTCATTTCTCTCATCAAAAACTATATGCAGCTAAATTAAAATTTCGTGGTCCACATTCAACCTCCTTCCCACACACTTGCCTTGTTGCATTCCATGCCTGCATGCTCTTGCGCTCACCTTTTGGCGATTTTCATGCCACAAACTAATTTGAAAAGTTTCAACAAATAGTGCTCATATTTACTATTCAACTTGCCATCAGCCACAAATTCATCTTCAGCAAAACTTTTATGCCAACACAAGCGAGGAAACCTCGTTAGCTTTGATAGTGCGCACCCGGCGAGAAATTTAAAAACCTTGGATGTTTGTATACGACTCAGTGCGATCAGAACTTGAAACTTTAAATATTGCAATGACGTACCCTCAAACAAAGCTAAATTATTTTTTCATGCTGTTTTTTTTGCACAGGCATTCGAAATGAATTTGTTACCGAAACTCTACTTTAGTGGTAATAATATTTTTAGCAAGTCCACTTATTTTCAAACGACATGTTGAACAGTGTCTTTGAATAACTAATTGAAGGAAGTGTAGACCCAGCAAACAAATAGGTTTGATACACATTTGAGAATTATTTGAAATCGAGGCACTTTCTCAAATTTCAAACGTTTGAAAGAGTTTTTGAGGAATCACAGTTTTTTTTTTTTAAATCAGCTAGAGCGACTGTACTTGGCCAAATATAGACATGTGTCGTTTCAGTTACGTGCATCCGACTGTCGTGAGAGCTTTAAATAAACCAGTGTCAACTTAGAAGATTAAGTCTTTAAAAAAAATGTGTGGTGGTGTTTTTTGCCATCCGGTTTGCTCTCTCTTTTTCAAACTCGTCTGAGGAAAGATATGTTCTAATTACCGGATAGCTTTGGTAAATTACAGTGACCAAACGCTCATTGTGGTAACTGTCCTGTTAGCTTTGGTCTCCGTCGATTTTATCACAACTAGGTCTAGAATGTTTGCCTACCTTTACATACATGTGTAATAGCTGAACTCACTAAGCCATCACTTTCCGGCAATTCAAAAAATTACCATCCTGAGTTCATACCCTAAATTAATTGCCGACAGAAAGTCCCTTCTGCTGGCCTCCGCTACCACAACAAATCGGCAAACAAATCAACCTATTTCGGCATCGGCGGTAGCCTAGCGGTAAGAGCGTACTACGATTGCGTAGGTCCCAGGTTCGATACTCGCTTCGAGCGTGTTCCCAAATTTTTTTTTATTTTTATTTTTTTTATTTATTTAATTTGATTTATATATGTATTTTATTTTATTTTATTTTATTTTATTTTCTTTTGTTTTATTTCATATTATTTAAGTTATTATAGGTAATTAAAATTTTAAGAGTTTACTTTTTTCAAAAAGGCGCACACCGAATTGAATTAATTAAAAAAAAAAAAAAAAAAAAAAAAATATATGCTGACCATGGGACTCGAACCCGCGACCTCGCGGATCGTTAATCCGTGATACTGTCGTTGGGGCAGTGATGCCAGATTGTGGGTAATTTCCCTATTTGAGGGATATTTTGCAACAAAAATTATTGAAAGGGAAAAAAGGGACATTTCAAACAAATAAGGGATTTTCTTTTGATGCAGTTATTGTTGCATAATTGATCCAAATTCAAGAATATTCGACATTCTTACGTAATTAATCTTTCTGTAGATGTGATGTGGAGTGAAATGGTATATAATTGTTAAAAAGTATAAGGACAATTTCGAAAATTTTCTTACGTTAACCAATTCAAGCGCTGAGTAAGAAAGAATCTTTTCAGTTGTAACTGGTGTATCATGTAAAAAGCGGAACAAATTATCTGATGAAATGGTTAATAGCACATGCATGTGCTTCAATTTTAAAGTCACCAAAAAATTTTTTTAGGCCCTTAGTAAGTGAGCAAAAAAATGAAAGTGAAGCCGGCAGGCAATGGCAAACCTCCTGCCATGAAAAACAGCTTCTCATCAAAATACACTCGCCATTCGGAGTCGGCGTAAAACTGTAGGTCGCTCCCCTTTGTGTCCTGTGTGCACGCCACAAATTGGAGGAGAAGCACATATGTGTAAGCGCCAATTATTATTATTATATGAATTTATATGAATTTTACTTCTTTACTACTGAAACATGTATATGTTTAAATTCGTTGGGAATTTTGTGGGATAAATTTTTAAGCTGTGGGTAATTGAGAGATTTTTTCCCCATTTTCGTGGGATTTTTAACAGAGAATGTCTGGCATCACTGCGTTGGGGTGCAATTTTAATCGGAACAATTGTGCCGTTAAAGCGTATTAATGTTACCGTCGGTCTATGTTTTAGAGCGAAAATCGTTATGCACAAATTCTTAAAATTAGATTTGCTTTTTAAAATTGGATAGCTAATCTGCGGTGTGCTCCCTCAAAAAGTCCTTTCGCTTAACACGAGCTCACGAAAATGTCATTAAAACTGCGAATTGTATAGCCTGTAGGCTACCTTATTGTTAACTATCTTATTTGTCCTCATTTGTGCAGTCTGTCCTAGAAAAAAATGTATAACATATCCTTTTGAACTTCAATGCTTCGCATTTCCTGTTGGGTATTTGCTCATTCTGCTCGTTAAACTTATAAATTTTCAAGGACCCACTAACCGCGGAAAGTGCATAAGTTTACGTACAAATGTACGTATGTATGTACGACGTGTGTTTATTGGCGCACAAGAGGCCACCACTAAAATAAGTAAACCACCAAAATAAGCAGCTAACCAAAAACCAAAAGATTCACAGAGTAGCCCACAGCTAAACAACTAACCATAACATAACCAAAGCGTTGGCTACAAAAAGTTGCTAGATTTGTATGAATATAAATAAGAGATCTGTGAATATACAAACATACGTATATACATATGTATTTGTAGATATGTATGTTCGTATTTGCTGAAAAAATAAGTTGCAATTTACTTTTCAACGCCGATTCGTACATAGCTACATATCTACTTCTACAAATCTACTTTCACATCACTGTGCATATTTATATTTAAGCACATAATTTAAAAAGTAATTAGCACAGTCAAATAAAAAAATGGGCGGCGAATGTGAACGTCAAACAAAAAAGGTAAAGGGCGGCAATCACATTCACAGGCAGCCATGAATTGAGTTATCTCATCGGTCGGATGCCATGTAAGCGGTGGCACGGATCTGAATGGATATGCGATACATATACGTAATGTAGCCGGACGCGGGCGTTGGCTGGCCGCTGCTACACGTTTACATCCGGCGCCACAGCGACTGAACTCTCATACATTTTTACTTACACACATACAAAACTACTCGTATTCGCCTGCGGCTGTTGCTCAATTCAATGCAGCTCACCTTATCCCAGCAGCGATGATATGCACTTTTATATGGCTTTCTGAATAAACTTTTGCACACACATGTACCTTACATTACATTCCTGCCTCCGTGTGATCATTTGTATTCGGTGCTTGCAACCAGCAAGCTGCAAAATTTCATGGCGGTTAGTATCTCTTTAGAAGTGCTCCAGGTTACTGGGTGACCCAGTGGCAATAGCAGCAGCGGCAGCAGTAGTTGCAGCAATGTTTTTTTTTTTTTGTAAATGTATGCACGTGTGTGTGTGTATACAGTCGTAACTAGATAATTAAAACTTTAAGCGAATATTGATTTTAACGCAACTTAAATATTTGATGAGGCGAGACAAGTTTGATTTATCGAATTTTAATTGCATTTTACAAACTGCCAATGTGTCGTACGATTATTTCTGTAGATTTGTCTCAATTGTAGAGAAGTAGTTGGAAATGCATACGTATAGGAGCGTACACTCAGCAACAAAATTATTCGTTCCGCGACCTTCCAAAAAAAAGGATTTCCCGGCCAAGAATCCGGGGATTTACTTTTAAAAACAAACACACAAATTTTGTGCTTAAAATGGTTTTGTCCATAATTTAATAATTCCTTCTAATGACTTTTGAAAAAATTTGACTTTGATTAATTTTGCTTTTAATTTTTAATGTTTTTTTTTGTCCTAAAAACAATTAAATTCAACAATTTTACTGAGCCC
>NW_023461934.1:0-22116 GCF_013731165.1 Rhagoletis pomonella
CAAAAGCCAAATAAAAATTAAGCAAATGACCAAATATCTGATTTGCCTCTTGATGACAAATGCCAGTGACAAATATACAAATATTGTTGAGCGGTATTGCCATTTCGTGCTTGTGAACCTTTGTATTTTCCAATTTTGGAAAAATTTTAATATTTAATATAATATTCGTATCCGACAACTACCGAAAAATATCACGTTATTTGAAAACAATAATTTTAAAATATTTGCTCAAACTGAACATTTGAAAACATGTACATATACGTATTCGACAGTAGCTGAGTGTGCAGAGAAGCGTGCGACTATTTTTAAGCTTTCATGAGGTCCCAGGTTCTTATGCCGGCAGACGAACATATTAAAAAGTATTTATAAAAGTATAATTAATTTCTGAGTATAATTAACTATGAAAAAGCATATGTGAAGTTCAGAATGAGAAATTTCAGAAAACCAACCGGAAAAGTATTTGTTTCACAACCCTTCGTGGCACTTTACTATTCACCTGTCTTTCAGTTTTCGGATCTCTTTCCGCAGTTTTTGCTGGCTATACACATATTCATACATGCATATCGTCGTATTAAGTACAAAACCGTGTATCGTCATTCTGCAAAATCGCGTAACTGACATTTGCTGCCAAAAATTGGATTTGGTTACAGAAGCTGTTGGCTAAATCCTTATCCATTCGTCCTGAAATATACTATCTAGAAATGCGATTGCTTTATAAAAAAGAGAACCATTTTGAAATATGAGTGTTTTTACTCTCGCGGTTTTGCCTTTTTGTTGATACGCGGTTTTGTACTTTAAACGGCGATATACAGATTATTAAAGACGATCTAAATTACACTGTGTGACAAAAAAAAATTTATATAGTTTTTTCAAGGTTCACACTTGTTGTAGGTCTATTCAAGCAGTAAAATCTGCATACTCAGAATTTTAAATACACCCTCAAAGTATGGGCTTAAGGTCAAAAACCGCGTTTTTCAAAGGGTGACGCACAGGTATACTTGCTCGCAACTTTATTTCTGTTTACCCGGTGAAAAATACGTATATATGTATGTGATTCAAGATAAGACATTTCGCTTTGCTCAAGAAATGGCAAAGGAATCAGTGATCGGACTTAAAAAAATTTGTGTGGTAGAATCTGGAAAAAAATGTGGTAGACTTCAAAAAAATGTGGTAGATCTCAGGTTTTGGATCAAACTTTGTACAAAAATTAAAAAAAATCTGCAAGGTTCCACCTAAATTGCAAACATTTTAATTAGAATCTAAAACAAAATTAATTTTAGTTTAATAAAGTGCAAGATTGAAATTGATAAAAATTGCGTTGAGTTTTGGCAATGTTTTTCCTTGACAGTTTCAAACATATTTTGAAAGATTTCTGGAACCTTGCGGAGTGCTGCCAGCTTTTCTTTTTATCACATCACGATGTAGCGAACAAATGTGGCTTGCTACTTGGGATTTGCCGATTTTGACAATTCTCAAGTAAAGTAAACAACGCTTTAGAAATTTTAGATGCACTGAAATTTCCTAATCCTTTCACAAAAATCGTCGGTTTTTATCATTTTCGCTATTAATTCTTTTTATAAATCATATATTTTGCAATTTAACACAATAAAACCACGTTTGATGTCGAAAAATTGAATATTGAGAAAATTTAATATTTTACAGTTTATTTTATCCTCCCATTCTGCTTGTTGTTAGTGTTTAGTGTTGGACAATTTTTGCTCTTAAAATTAAGAAAATTATGTTGAGCAAAAATAAAACTACTCAAAAACGCGAATATGTGGTAGATTTCATACATACATAGGGTGGCCATTCTCAAGACAAATTAACCATATATAAATGGTTGTAAACAACGAAATGTTTTCTCTTAAATGGCAAATGTAAGTATTTTTCATCGGACAAACAGAAATAAAGTTACGAGCAAGTATATGCTTCAACCTATGAAAAACGCGTTTTTTTTAGCCCAGCTTTTGAGGGTGTATTCAAAATTCTGAGTACCTGTGCGTATATATTATTTTTGTTTATTTCACTTCAAATCTCATGAAATTATAAATGCAAAAGTATGGTTGACACCGGATCAGCTGTTTAAGTATTTATGACCAAATGGTTAAATCGTGTGAATGAATGTGGACAATATTTGTCACTTTACTGCCGTGCGCAAATGTGTGCCAAATCATTTGGATCTTTGACAGCCAAATCGTCTGATCGCAAAACAAATCATTTGTACATCGCTATCCAAATGCGCAAATGTGGACAAATCTAAATTTGGCATTTTGTGTACAAATGTACAAATCTTGTGATCCCTGCTTTAGTTATATGAAATACATTTCTTCCACTGGGGCCGACATTACGCGGTTAACGTCAGAGTTGAATCCGCAAACCCTGTTTCTTACAACCCCGGGCTCTTGAACAAAAACCACCTACATATGCTGCTTTTGAATGGTGAAGGTTTATTTGTAGAACCTTCATGAACAGATTTAAATGATCCGTCCCTTTCCATCACTTCTGCCGGTTTCCCATCGAACGCTTCGACAATGGTGTCATCGGCGTCCTCTAATTCCGCTGTCAGAAATCATTCGTCCACCGGTAAAAACAGACCCGTCACCGGAAACACCACCACCGCACAGGGGACCTCTTGCACCTGCTGCACAGGGGCAGGGGCAGGACTGTTCAAGGCGTTTTCTGTGCCGGAAATAAGGCCCCCTTTAGGGGGAAGATTATCAGCCCCAGGTTCACTCTTTGTGCTTCTCGGATCTGTTACTTTACCCTCGTTCCCTTTTTGTGCTATGAGGGTAATGAAATAAGATCCATAGCTAATGACTCCTTTGCGGTTTGCGAGGATTGGGAGAGACTCCTCGTTTATCACTAAGGCGAAACAACGCTGCTGCTCCCTAAACTCGCTTGTAGCACGTCGTTGAAGATCTGGATGATTTCCAAGCTCTCCTGAGGACTCGAGGGTTCTCCTGGAACCTAAGCTCTGGCTTGCGGCTTGCAAAGCAATTTCGTCCCTATGTACTGCCACTTAGTCAGCGCCGGACGTCAACTCCCCAAGAGGGGAAATGACTTCCTAATAAAGGCGCACGAAACTATTTTGATGCAGCTTTGGTAGAGCCCGACATCGCGAACAGTAAGCGCAGGACCAGAAATTTTCTGGAGAATCTCCTCGCACACCCGGCAGAGACCGAACAGACCTCCAGTGCTCGGCGGTATGGTTCCCTCCGGATGCCCCTGTCCATTACTGCCGGGATCAAATGATCCTTGGCCAAATCGCTGAAAGCCCTCAATTCCGTGTAGGATTTGGAGGGCTGGTTAGTCTAGAGGTTTTGGGCCTCTTTGGTACATGACCGGTATTGTCTGCCAACCGGTGCAGAGTAGTTGTTCAAAATTCGGGCGGAACTTAAAATTTTGCTCTACGTCACTTTGCATAATAATAATAATTTGACGCTTTTACTTTTGCTAAGTGTTTGGCCGAGCTTCTCCTACAATTTGTGGCGTGCATCCTGATGTTTTTACACAAATGGAGCGACCTACAGTTTTACGCCGCCTCTGCCCTGCAAGCTTTTACATAGCAGAAATACACTCGGATATTTGCTATTGCCTGCCGAAGGGCGACTTTTGTTAGAAAACACTTTTTCCAATTTAGATTTTGCCTGGACTAAGGACGGAGTGGTAGTGCTCAACTCTAGCCACTTATTCACAGCGGCATCGTTTTATAAATTTAGATATTGCATCCTCTTTCGTGCTGTCAAAACTCGTCCTAAGCACGACGAAAGAGTGGTTGCACCGATTTGGGTATCCAAAGTCTTCTCTAGCATTTGGCGCACTGTAAAAATCTGGCCAATGGTGGATTTTCCAGGTCTGCAGCCACAATGCTAAAGTCCAATCAGGTGGTTCATGAAAGGCTTCTGACTTTCGTACAGAATGTCCTGCTGTACTTGTCGCCCGCAGCAAGATTTTGCTTCATTTGTGAGAGCAATATTCGCACATTAGACCTATTTACGCTCAATATTTGATAGAAGGGCCTGTCCAGTTTGAGCAGCTCGGTCGGTATACGTCGTCTCCTGGCGCTTTGTTATTATTCTTCGTCTTGGCTGTGTGGAGGGACGTAAGCTTCCCTCCTATACATTGGTTTAATTTCTTCCTTGACAAATGCGCGATGTATGTATGAATTTATAATTGTAGAGAAGCGTTCCATACATCTTGGTGCTTCGACATTTGGGGAGGTCATTTCGTATTTGCATTGTGTTGTCCACTTACGTAGCAAATAGTAAGCTCAGCAAAAGACAAACGTCTCTATATAGCGGCACCTACTGCTGAGCGGCCGCTGCTTACTTCAGCGAGTTCTTAAACCTTCTTCCGTGGCCCATGGATAATGATCTAAGTAATAATTTATTCACATCGAAGAAATTAGGTAAAATTTCTTTTCATACACTTTTAAAAAACGACAAAAAATTTATAAAACTAATAACTGACCGCTTTAAGATTTACAAAACTCTCTTGTAAATAAACTGCTATCGTATTAACATACATAGTTTGCTGTTAGTAATGCCTAAAACTGCGAATTAAGAATTATCTTCAGCCCAAAATTATGCTAATTTTCTGTTAAAATTAATTTCATTAAAATAAAATGACAAACTGAATACTTTATTCTTCGCTCTTTTCTGATTGGCTGAATTGTAGCTTATCTACTAATTATTGCTGAGTGCAAATAAGCGAATCTCCAGTTAAAGATAAAAACGAAATTTAGTTTGATAACGCCCACACTCCAATAGAAATAAAAAATAATTGACAAAAGAACGGCGTAAATAAAAAACGTTTTATTTAAATAATTATTTTCGGTGTACATAATTATATAAGAAAATCTATCAACATTATTAGAGACCATTTACAAATATATGAGCAAATTTTTTTTGGTATTTATGAGATCGGTTTAGAATCTCCTGTATCAAGCCGAATTAATATAAGGTGGTGTTATCCAATCGGCAGATATCTTCTTCCATCATTCGCCTTATATGTATTTTGTTTTTGCTTTTACTGATTTTGACACACCCACGATAAGTACAAGCAAAATACATGTAAATTTTGGTGCGAATTGGGATTTTGACATAACAATCCTAATACAAAATACATGACATTGTTGTTTTTGTATTATTGCTACCATCTTGTATAAATTCGTCTTGGCCTAGATACATAGTACATACATGCATGATTTCGCATTCAAGCTCAACTACAATGGCCGCTCGGAGTGGGCGTAAAACTTTAGGTCCCTCCCCAGAACTTGTTTTTTTTTTGCTAGTCTCCCTTCGTCTGCTGGAATCTAACGACCTAATTGGAAATGGTTTAATCCAACATATTTCTGTCAGCTCATTGCAAGACGACCACGCAAGAAGCCTTATCTAGTTTAGTGATAAAAAAAAAAATGTATAAAACAAGGCGATTTCAATAAGGTGGTGTTGGGGCGGCAGCTGAATTTTTCGCCGTGGAAAGCATAACTGTCCTTGTGCGTATAAATGTTTTACTTACATATGGCCAACACCACCCTTATTAAATTCGTTTTGGTATAAAATTGGTTTCGACGTTTGTGTATGTACATTAGGGTGGTCCAAACATGTAAAGTCGGAATTTTAATTTAGGGAGTGCCCTAGGATTGTTCTATATCGGAAAATATATATCCCAATTTTTTTGTATTTTGAAATCAAAAAAGATTCAGAGATCGCTCAAAGCGCTCAAAGTTTTCCATGTATTTTATGTGAGAAAAACAGCTTTTCGTATAAATGGTATAGAATTCTAGAAAATCAATATTATTGTTTATTACTAAAGAATTTTTATTCATCCAGTGCGTTTTCTGAAGTCTTTGGCGGACCTATAAAATATAGTTCCTATGAAAAAAATGGTTAAATAAACAGTTTGTGATTATTATTGGGAATCTGTTGAAGAGAAACAGATTTTTTCGATCGATATTGATTTTCAAGAATTCTAAACCATTTCTACGATATGTTGTTTTTCCCCCATATAAAATACATGAGAGCTTTGAGCGCTCAAGTAAAAAAAAATGGGGATATATTTTTCGATATAGAACAATCCTAGGGGCGAGAGCATAAAAATACCGACTTTATTTTTTCCGGTTGCATTTTTGGACCACCCTAATATACCTACTTAAGTGGGCTTGAACTATAGACAGTGATCGGACTTCTACCACATTATGGTAGATCTGCCACTTTTTTGAACATGTACCACATCTACCACACAAGGTCTGCAATCTACCGCATATTAGCGTTTTTCAGTAGTTTTATTTTTTCTGGACATAATTTTCTTAATTTTAAGAGCAAAAATTGTTCAACACAAAACACTAACAACAGGCAGAATGGGAGAATAAAATAAACCGTAAAATAGTAAATTTTCTCAATATTCAATTTTTCCAATTTTTTTTTTAAATTGCAAAATATATGATTTATAAAAGGAATTAATAGCGAAAATGTAAAAATCGGCGATTTTTGTGAAAGTATTAGCAAATTTCAGAGCATCTAAAGTTTCTAAAGCGTTGTTTACTTTTCCCTGAGAATTGTCAAAATCGGCAAATCCCAAGTAGCGGTTGCTTGAAAGTGCCACATTTGTTCGCTACATCGTGATGTGATAAAAAGAAAAGCTGGCAGCACTACGCAAGGTTGTAGAAATCTTTCAAAATATGTTCGAAAAATATCTTGATATGGAAGGAACTGCTTTACACTGTCAAGGAAAAATATCAAACTCAATGCAATTTTTAGCAACTTCAACCTTGCTCTTTATTATACTAAATTATTTTTTTTTTAGATTCTAATTAAAATGTTCGCAATTTAGGTGTAACCTTGCAGATTTTTTTTAATTTTTTTACAAAGTTTGATCCAAAACCTGAGATCTACCACATTTTTTTGAAATCTACCACATTTTTTTTCCAGATTCTACCACACAAATTTTTTTTTAAGTCCGATCACTGACTATAATATACCTACGTGGGGAAACTTCCACTAACTACATACTTAATCTCGATGCATGTTTATGCGTAAATTTCATTAATGGCTGTTGTTTTCTCAGAGTGCAACATATTAAAGAAAAAGCACGCAATATTCACGTGAACCACTCAATAATAGGAGTGTTCGCTATGCAAAAAATGTTTACAAGTTGTACCCAGTAAATCTTGCAAAGAGAGAGCACAATTTTGACACTTCATTTGGAGGGGAAGTTGCAAATTCGTGGTGGGAAAATGTTTGCCAGTAAGAATTTGCAAGCAAGATTGTGGCACAAGGTTGCATTTTTGTCAACATTAATTTGAATCAACAAGTTCGTTAAATTTAAAAATGAACAATCTTGTTGCGATTTACTAATGAAAGAAGTATGAAATATTTGTTTATTCAATTAATTTAATTAATTCCAAACATTTGACAAAGGTATCCGGCTGAAAAAGTTGTATTCGTAATCGGAACGCCCTCGACACCGCTGTCGATATAAGAAATCCGACAGTTACTTCAAGGATAAAGTCAGAATAAGAATAAATATACGTATAGGTCCTCTTTTCAATTCCACCTGAAATTATTTAAAAAATTTATTATGCTCGATATGCAACCGTGGACGCCAGCTGGCAGTGAAGCTTGCAAATGTTTGCTAATTCCTGTTCGCGCAAAACTTAGTAAGTCTCTCACTTTGGGAGAGTAAGGTACCTTATTCTCTGAATTTTGTTACTGGCTAACTTTTACTGGCAGTTGCATAGCGAACACTCCTAATATATGAGCTTGACAGCCCCGGCGCAGGGCAGAATAAATGCAACATTATTTCGAGAAAAGAAAACGCCATAAGTAGAGTGAATTGCGATAACAAACATTCATGAGTATGCACGTAATTATAATGGTAATTTGGGTGCTTTGGGTGCTGTGGCAGAATTCTGCGAACTCTTCACCAAATCAAATCGTTTTAGAGCCGTTTTCTCAAGCAACCCTTAACTTAAGAGCTTACTTTATATTTAAAGGTCAAATTAAAATTTATAGTTGTGTCTAAAAAGGAGCATTTCTAGTACATATGTATCAGTTTTTGACGTGCGTATGTCTCTTGGTTGTAAACCAATTTAAATCGGGATAGTATAAATTTTATTGCAACCTTTAAATATATAGTGAGCTTTAAAGTTAAAGGTTACTTGGGAAAACGGCCCTTATCCTTTTTGTAATAAGTATCAAGTGAAATGCACTGTTTGATTAGCCTTTTAATGAATAGATTGCTGTGCGCGCAACTATTTTAATCAATTAATTAGCAGATAAGAAACAAAATATTTAACTTATGAATTGCCGAACTGCCGTTTAATTGTACCGGATCCAATTATAGAGCCAAGCATAGCGGGAACATCAGAGAACCTTTGGTGCAATACTGGCACCTGGAAAACAAGCAAGTATTTCCTGAAAAGGCGACACAGAGTGGTGGCGAAATTTCTTCTCAGGCAGAGAAGAAGTGAGCTACAAGACATAATAGGAATGATCATGGTACAATCCATGGCGTGACACGCAAGGGATTTTGAAAAAAAATATTAAGTTTTTAGAACCGGTCTAATGTGTTGCGGATTTAGACAGCTGCATGAATGTGGTGGTTGGCATTTATGAGACAGTCCCCTGCAGCAAATCAAACTGGTTCAGAAGTTGCGCCGAGCTGGCCTGAAAAGGAACGGTACTAGTTCTTCATCTATCCCAACTCAATGCTTTCAATTTTTTTTTTAATATGGCGATGTCCTACGAAGTGACAATTGTCGCCCTCTGCAGAATTTTTGAACTTGTTCTGATCTGACTCTGGCTTAGACGGTTCTGAGATAGTTCATATAAAAACAGTTCCTAGATAGTTCAAAAAGGGTCACCTCCGGGCTAGAACAAATGTGGTTAGTTGGTGGTTGGTGGTTGAGCTGATTCCAAGAAGTATAGCAGAGAGCCGTTTCTTTAAATACTGTAATTGAATAAGTACGCATACAATTTTGTAACTAAAAAATACCTAATTTTATGATTAAGGAGCTATTTGTTTTGCACTAATTTACTTTTTGAGGCAAACTGTGCTTTAAAATTAGGAACATAAAGTGTCAGTTAATCCTTCATTTTCTAAAACCGTTATTCTTAAAAATATGTTACATATATGATTTACGTATAATGGGTACTTCTGTGATACTTATAATTAAAAATCTAAACTAAGTTGTGTGAAAAAATGAAAAAACGGTGATATATTGAGTGCTTATTTGTGATAACTTAGCGTTAAATTGTATTAGATGTATTGAAATGTAATATATAGACTCTCCGGCATCTAATAAGAATATGTAGAATTTTGAATATTCACAGTGGTTTTCATGCTAAATAGTTTTCGTAAATTTTTTTATTTAAGAATGGCCTATAAGTATTATTCACGTTTCTAACTGTTTTGGAAATTTAGTAGAATTCTAGAAACTGTTATAAAAACTTCAATACTTTAAATCGAAGTTAGAACTGGTTTTCGCTACGTCTTATTTTGACGCCAAAATTTGTCGACATATTTTGACACAAGTTTATCTCTTTCATCCCTACCTTCGCCGATGATATTATGGGCCAAAAACGAACATTGTAGCTGGTATAGCAGCGCATGTACACGACTGAAGACCTATCCTGATGTAAATCAATCGCTACACCGTTTTTTAATCCCATTTGACAATTGGCTTGTTCACACTTGCCTGGTTATCATGTTTTCTGGTTATGTGGTTATATTTTTTATTCAGTTTACAACAATAACATACACTACAGAATAATAATTTTTAACCAGATAATCCGATAACCTGGCAAGTGTGAATAACCCAATTGTGTTTTCATTTAATTGATGATAAATGTCATCGAATTTGACATAGTGGAAACAAGGATTTATAAGTATGCAGTTCTAGAGCCCACTAAATTTTAATATAATTTATCGCGCTAATTTTTCATAACTTTAATTTTTCATAACTTTAATTTAATTATTTTCGTTTAAGATGCAAGGTTACACTTTACTGCACCAAAATTTGATGGGCTACAAAACTGAATACTCGAAATATTTATAAAAAACTGATCAGAAAGTTTGAAATTTGAAAACCGTTTTACAGTTCTATCAAGTTTTCAGCAAAGTCAGGAATTTGAATTTAAATGGTTTATGGAATATTAGACATACTTAAATAAAACTTAACGAAAAATATTTAAAATGAAAAACATTGGAAATTAAAAAAAAATTACTGCGTAACTATGTACACATTTCTGGTGATCAGTGATATATTTACGTATGTGCAGTATCGGTATAATCAATAGCTCCCCCATTTCAAAGCGAGGTTGTTTACCACTTTTGTTTATTTTCTTTTAATCTGATTAAAAAGTCGTTAAATTTTCCTTTGTTTTGTATGAAGTTTGAAAACACAGTTTATATGATTTTATTTTAAGCATGATCATTTTTTTTATAAAAAAATAACAAACAAATTTTAACTCTCAATATATAGTGAATATTTACAAAAAAAAAATGATGTGCGCAGACTTACTGTTGAAGTAAATGAGTGAAATGTATGTACGTACATTAGATTGTGTCAAATAAAATGAATTGTTTTTTTTCGGCGCCATATGACAGTTTTACAGACACAACCTGTTTCTTTAATCTTTATGTCAACAGCAGAAAAATTATACGTATGTCAACAGCAGCATGCCCGGGTATGCACATACATTTTGTATGGGAAATGGCATTGTATTGCGACGAAAATGTGAATATGTAACACATTTATTCTAATTTGGATATGTCTTTATTGTTATTTTCTAAAAAATATGTTTATTTTAAGTATGTAGTAAGGAAAACAAGATTTGAGAAATACGTATATTATTTTACTGTATAAATAATGAGTTTTATATGATCGTGGCTTTTGAATATACATACGTATATGCGAAAAGGCTTGTTTAGGTAAAAAAAAACTTGTATAATTTTGTGAGAAAAGGGCTTTTCAAGTAGACGCAAATAATTTTTGTGATATTTCTTGTTACATCATGTAGTTGAACGCTTGCACAAACCTGAAGAACCCGTAGGCAAAAGAGTACTTACTAGGGATGGTAATTTTTTAGCTTCTTCCGATCCCGGGATTTAGATATTCATTACTTTTCAACAACTTGAATCGAAAAAATTGCTTCTTAATTGTTTGAGAAGCTCTCCTACCATAAAATAAATAATAAATACATGGGTTCGAAACCTACTTTTTACTTTAAGTGGTTTTTTTTATTTTTTCTCTCTGAGGGCCGGATTTATTTTAAAGGACTTTGTAATTTCAAAGATATGATTGATTGCAAAAATTATTTAAAAAATTCAATGCAATGTAGAATAAAAATTTGGGTACCACATGCAGGAGAAAATTTCTTTAGAATTTAAAAAGTTAAAATGTTTTGGATTCACAAGGACGAGTAGGTAATTTTTGAGGTGCTAAAAATACAAGGACGAAATTCGAAAATGTTATCGAGTGTATATAAGTCCTTAAATTTTAATTTTTTCATAAAGAAATATTGCGAAATTTCCATGATACAATTTTAAAATGAAATTTTCAATACTTACCAGTCCTTCTGAACTAAAAACTTAAATCTGTTTAAATTCTATAGGATTTCCTCTTGAAAAACTAAAAACGCAATTTTACTATATTTGGCCCATGATTTCGCGAATTGATGTTTTTGTTTAAAATTTACTATTACGGGATCCCGGTATCCCGGGATTAACATTCCTAGTACTTACACTCTGATGTTTACTTGAATTTATCGCCCAAAAACAATGGATGTGATATGCCAGTATTATTATGCATTAAAGCTTCATTCGGAGACACCAGGGTTGAGTTGTACAGGGGTAAATCTCAAATCACCACCGATAAAGCAACCGCCAGATCCATATCGCGCCTTTTACGGTAATAAATTCAAGTAACAAAAATAAGTTTTCACTTAAATTGCCTTCGTGAAACTTACCTTTAAGGTATTTCGTCTGAAATAAGTCTATTTATATTGGATTTCTGTAGAACAATTATACGCATGCACGTTGAAATTGCCACCAACTATACTATAAAGTTTCAAGGACAGATTCACTATGGGACCGGATCATTGTTGTCGCCAGGGAGTGAAGAGGAAATGTTCTTCAAATTTGAAAGGCTGCACAATTAGAGAATTTCAAGTACTTCTTCAGGAACATAACACTTTCGTTAGGTTATTTAAGGTGACAAAAGACCACGGAACCATAATCTTAGCCAGTGGAAATGGCGAATGTGAATTGTTGGTGAAAATGTTGGAACCAAATTTGAATTTGAATTTGAATTTGAATTTGAATTTTTTTATCAACAAAGAGTTACATTAGTACAATAAGAATTGTGTTCTTTTTTAGTACAACAAAATTTGGTACGCATAATTAGGACATAGGAAATATTGGTGATTGCACAGGACAAAACAAAATAAATAAATAAATAGGTAAATAATAAATAATACATAATACATAATTCTTAATTCTAAACTAAACTAATTTAAATTCTGATGGCCTGCTTGGGTTTTTAGAGAAGTGCGAATATATGAGAGTTTTATAGTTGCTTTTATTTAACTTGCCTCTTAGTGCAGTCGGAATGGAATTCCAACTTCTAATAGTATTTATGAAAAACAGTCTAGTCGATGTTGCGAAATTGAAATCGGGTACAATAAGATCCCTGGTGCGCTCAGATTTTGAGAATATCAGCTTGTCATAAAGATAAGAAGGCGACTTGGTAATGATTAGGCGGTAAAGAAATATTCAGCTCCGGGCCGTTTGGTAATCATGTATTTCACATCCCAGCAAACTCGTTCTCCACTTCGAAATGTGGTCAAATTTTCTTAGGCCGTAAACGTACCGAGTGACATGATTGGATAGCACAGATAACTTATGAGCTGAAACAGAGTCCAATTTATTGTAAACCAGCTCAGAATAGGTCATTAATGGTATTATCAATTGTAGTGCAAGCCTACGCCTAGTAGTAATGGGCGTAAATATTGCACTTTGGTGTAGACTTCTGAGAGTACCATAAACTTTACTAACTACCGAATTTATATGATCAGTGCAGTTCAAAGACGAGTTAATTATAAAGCCCAAATTAGTGATTTTACTTACAAATTGTAATGGTTTATTACCAATAACTAAATGAGGTATGGCAGTAGTATTAAGCTTCTTCTTTGCAATTGGTAATACATATGACTTACTAGAGTTCAGGAGAAGATTATTATCCTTAGAACATTGCTCAATGGCATCCAGGTCACAATTAAGTTGGCTTACTAATACATCAATATTTCCAAAGTTATTAGATAGATATATCTGAATATCATCAGCATAGGCATGAATATTTGCAAATTTACATGTAAGAAAAACATCGTTTATGAACAAACTGAATAGAAGAGGACCAAGGACTGAACCTTGAGGAACCCCCGAGGAAACCGGCTCAAGTTTAGAGATGTTTGTACCGATTCGTACACACTGGGATCTGCCAGATAGGTAGCTCCCCATAAGCTTCAAGGAATCCTTTCCAAATCCGAAATACTCTTTAAGTTTAGTACACAATATGTCGTGATTAACAGAGTCAAATGCTTTTGAGAAGTCAAGTAGGCAAAGTAGTGTTAGTTGATTTTTGTCATATGACAAGCGTATATCATCAATGATTTTAAGCATTGCCGTTGAGCAGCTATGTCCTTTCCTAAATCCAGATTGTAAATTGGAAATTAGACTGTGTTTATGAACATGCTCATTTATTTGTTCTGCCAACAACGCTTCAAAAACCTTTGAAAGTGAAGGTAAAATACTAATAGGCCGGAAATCATTTGGTGCACTAGCGGATGATTTTTTCGCCACCGGCCTTACAGATGCAATCTTCCACTCATTCGGAAAACAAGACGTCGTAATGCTATGGTTGATAATGTGCGTAAGAGTGCCCACAACGTAAGGTAGGGCAATCTTAATGAACTTTATTGGGAGACCATCCTCTCCCGCCGCTTCCGACTTGATATCTAGCACACATTTTATTACGTCGTACTCACTAACTGCTACAAATTCAAATTCTGTGCCTATATACCTGGAAGTCGTCATGGGCAAAAGAGGAGTAGGAGTAGCACCTAACAATGGGGATTTAAGGAAAGCGTTATTTAGCACATCAACGTTTAATTTACATTCAGGGGCGTTGCGAGTATGAATACGTAAATTTCTAATATTACGCCACAAAACTGAGGGAGGAAGTGCAGGATCTAGTTTCGAAGCGAAGTATTTCAGCTTTTCCTTCCTGATAATCTTCGTGGAATTATTACGTGCACTCTTAAAGGCTTCCCAGTTAGATTGGGAGGGATATCTTTTCCAAACAGAGTGTAATCTATTTTTCCTTTTAATAGCTGACTCCACCTTAACATTGAACCAAGGACAAGACAATTTGCTCTTACACTCACGGCAAGGGACAAAACAATTAAACGCATCTAGCAAAACCTTATTGAGGAAGCTAAGTTTGTCATTCACAGTAAGAAGCTTCCAACAATCACACCAATTAATGCATGAAAGATGTGAGAACAGAGAGTCAGTTTTCAAGGATTTATAATCCCTAAACGAGAAAGTATTTGTTTTCCTGGGACAGTCAAAGGTAATATCAAGAGCACAAAATATAAGGTCATGATCAGAAACGAAGGACAGCTGATCAAATTTTAAAACTAAAGATTGGTCAGAGACAATAAAATAATCTAGTAAGCTGGGGTTAGCATTACACTCATACCGAGTTGGTATCGTAGTATTGACAATAGAGAGTCCAACACCTGCAACAGCATCAATGAAACCAAGTGACTCACGGGAAAGCAGGTTTACATTGAAGTCACCACAAATAACAATATTGACATAATCCACAACAAAAGACGACAAAATTTCAAAATACGGTGTGAGACGAGTTGACTTAGGTGGGTTATAAAATGTTTAAATAAAAAAATTAATTTTGGGCGAGACGAAGTTCGCCCGGGTCTGCTGGCATATTTCATTTAAACTAATTGAATTTAATTTTAAAACATTTGGCAACCCTTGTTAAAGGCTTCAATATTATTCAAAACTTTCAAACTAAAGGTCTCTTTCCTTTGACAACCATATCTTATAATTCTTCAGATAGCTTGCGTATAATTAATTTAAATTTGACTATTCAAACAGGTGGCAACCATTTTCAAAATTTATTCAAACTAAAGCTTTTTTAAGCCTCTTGACATCCATTTATTTATTAAAATTTTCAAATAAATAACTCCCTTAATTGAAGTTAAATTTGATTTTTTTAACAGATAATGATTGTATATATCTCCACGCCTAGTTACAGTAATCTACAAAAAATTTTTGCTGAGAAATGCAGTATGAAAAATTCCGTTTGTATGGGGGGTGCCACGCCCCTTGTCTAATCGAGATTAAATGTTATTATGTTTTTGTTTATGGTTGCTAACCGCATAAAGTGATTTGTGCGAAAAAATCTTGACCGTCCAATTTTCGGTGGCCCACTTGAGAGATTTTCACTCATATGCGTGTCTTTTTTTAAATTTAGCACGTTTTTTTTTAATTCTAACATTTTTTCTCCTCAGTGTACCTTTCGTTGATTAAGTTGAGCGAATAGCCGTCGCATTCAGATACAGCCAAATGATAATTTAAGTACAAAAGGTGTGATGCAAGCCTTGTTCACCATTTTGCTTCTGAAAACATGCAAACAATACATTAGAACGACTATGTTCAAATACATACGTAAATATCACCAAAGGAGAACTTACCGATTTAAAGGCCATTGCACGATATCAGTTGGAAAAATCTTTAAATCAACAAAAACACATATTTGCTTTTTAATTAACCAGAGAGGTCCCTTATTTACTCCAAATTAATAGTTACAACAATCTCATAACAATAAATAAGACTGTTATAGACTGTTTTCGAATCGGGCGTGGCACCGTTCGCTTTGGGACTAAAAAGGTGTATCTGGGTAACCGCTTTATCGATTTCTACCAAACTTGGTTCAATTAT
Organism: Rhagoletis pomonella; assembly: GCF_013731165.1. NCBI lineage: Eukaryota > Metazoa > Arthropoda > Insecta > Diptera > Tephritidae > Rhagoletis > Rhagoletis pomonella. Next base: position 16,030 of record NW_023461934.1, read on the forward strand.
TTCATTAAGTCTAGCTCAGCATGTTATCGAAAACGTTTTAAATCGGGGAAAACACCACTGCTTATCATGCAAAGACAATTTAGAGACAAGTTGAAATGTCGATATTGGTACCTGCGCCGGGTATATAAAGTTCTGTTTCGCCTGAACTTATACTTCTTTACTTATTTATTTCTAGCACACATAATATAAGGTTTATGTATCATATTAAGTACGTATTTACATATTTGTTTCAAGACGGCAAATTTTGTTACCAATCACATGATCAATCTAAATATACACATACAGTTGTTCAAATAACAAGAAAAGTTTCTTCTTGACTTATACTATAATACAATTATCGAATTACTTAGCAAACTTTTTGCTACGTGGCTGTTTTTTCAGGTGTTAACTACAACAAGCATATTCAGTTTGTGACGTTCGTGGATGAAAGAAAAACAGTATATAAGGGCGCAAAAACTCAAGTAAGGCACAGTTGAAAGTTTCGCACTGAGCATTTCTTACGACAACTACCAAAATGGCCAACAAATTCGTTTGCACTTTATTGCTCTTGGTGGCGGCTACAGGCGCCCAAGCTGATGGAACTGTAGGTGGTACAGCTTCCTCTATTAGCGCTCACCCGTACCTGGTAAGCTTGCAACTAGCCGATGGAACCATTGTCTGCGGTGGTGCTTTAATCAATTCCAAAACCGTTGTCACTGCCGCCTACTGTTTGGCTAACTACGATGTAAGCGCATTTGTCGTTGGTGTCAACAATGGTGCTCAGACCATTAAAATCGCTAAATCTAGATATGATAGCGCCTACGATATTGAAACCAATGAGAATGACATCGGTATCGTGAAGTTGGCCGAAGCCGCAAATGTTAGCAGCTTCCTTGCATTGGCAAGCAGCTTACCTTCAAGTGGTGTACTCGTCAGTTTCGATGAAAGCAATGCAGTGGTACAAGCATCTGAAACTATCACCAGCGCCAAGGTATGCGTTACTCAAGGCTACAAATACGAAGACGGCGATCTTTACAATTCACAGTTCTGCGGTTTGGCTGCGAACGAAGCTTGTGGTGAATTGCCTGGAAGTCCTTTGGTCGCTGACAATAAGTTGCTTGGTGTTGTATCCTGGGGTTATGGATGTGGCAACAAAGGCAGTCCAGCTATTTACTCCAACGTCTCAGTTCTGAAATTCTGGATCGAAAGTGTTTTGTAAAAAGTACTTATATAATAAAGTATAATAATTTCAGCATATTATAAATATCGTTTTTAATTATGGCAAATATTTTATTACGTCAGTGTGAAACAAAGACACCGGACAAAAGTCAACATTGCAAACAAAACTCACAAAACTAGGAGCGAAGTATTATAGAACTGCGCTTTTAGTTTTTCCCTCAGGCGTCAGAATTTTTTAAGAGGACTTTGAAATTTTAAAGATATAATTGGTTTCAAAACTTATTAAACATTTCAGTGCAGGCCTTTTCTGAAATAATGTTGGAAAGGTGCCAACCATGATAAAAAAATAGGAAGGTCGAACCGGTGAGAAGTTTTTCAAATTCTTGACGTTTGCAAGCAATTTAAATTTAAAATTGTATACATAAACTCACACACACATTCTCATTTTTAATCTCAAACAACAACAACTTTGAACAATTCCTTTTTTTACTCTCAATTTTATATGATTTTAAAATGTTGGCAAACTTCAAAAAAAAATCATGGCCGACGAATTGAGAGAACGGTTTTGCCTTACTATGTTTTTATCATGGGTGCCAACCATGATTCAATAAAACAAGGTTGTATAATTTGTGACAGCTAAAATTTGACACTCCTTTATCTAGATTTGTATTTTGGAAGTAGGAGAAAGGGGAAGAATGTGATCGTATTTTGCGAAAACGGTAGTAGGAATGTACTACAAAAAGTAAGCAAAGTATACAATTAGAAGTAAAATGTGTATTATTAATTCTATGCGAATTTGCATTATATTTGGTGTTTTAATTGGAAATACTAAACAATACATGACGTCACCATAAAGGTAATTAATTTGTTCTTCAGCTGATGTACATAATTTATAACCTTTTTTGAAAAAACTGCATAATTAATGGTAAAGAATTTTATATTATTTAGAAAGTACAAGTTGTTATCTTTAATTCGATATTACATATTTTATCATGAACTACTTTTGGGTTTCAACAATTTAGTGATAATAAAAAATACAAATAAACCTCTATATCTTCTTTTTTTTACCTGCGCCAAATAAATTTGGTATCGTTTTGGTTATTTTATAGCTAAACGGTCGCTATTCTACACTTGTTCTAGAAAATTACGCAAACGAAGGTGACGCCAACGAATATTTAGTATGAAGAATTTTTGGTTTTACTACTAATATCACTAGAAACTATAGAGTAAGCAACATTCTGCACAAGTAAAGGAGCCGATTTTATGTTTGGGAGCGAGAAGACTGTTTTATTACAAATCCTTTCTATGAATCATGGGTGCCAACTATAAAACCAAAAAAAAATTCGTTTCGTTATTTATTAAACAAAATAACTTATCAAAAAATTTCATTTGCTTATTATCAATAAACATGGTGAAATAATAATAAGGTGTTGTCACTTAGTGGGTGGTTGTTGTAATTTTGACAATTTCGGCATACCAGCGTTACAGTAATGCCTACTCTATTCATTCCAATTTCATTTCTGGGCAAAATGGAACAAAAAATGGAGCAGACAATTTTTTGAAAAAAATATGCGTAGGTATCACTTACTACGTTTATTTGCAAATAATAATTTGCAAAATGGTAAACTTCGCCGTATAAACGCTGAGTTAATTTTTTATTTGCAAATAACTAAATCACGCAAATAACTATTGATTAGTGGTATTATCTGCAATGATATCGGCAACATGAAAGAGTCTGCCAGGCTGTGTAAGGTACTTCAACCGGACCTGACGGTTAGGCTTGATTCTCTCAGAAAATCTGATACCACGTCGATGCTGGACACATACAAAGCTCTCTTGGAAACCCTGGGTAGCAGGATAATTTCTGACCAGGCAGAGATATGGTAGAGAATACCGCGACGGGAAGAGGCACCAGACTAAACTGATACATAGTATCACAGGTGGTGACTGAGGAGTCACTGAGGTTTTCTTTAGCCTCTTTTGACGACAAAAATGCTAAATTATCGAGGAGACAGGCTTATAGGGCCTTTCTCCTTTGGAGAAAAGTCTGGGTAGTCTTCATTCCCAAACCAGGAAGGAATGACTATGCGCTGGCAAAAATCTGCAGGCCAATCAGCCTGACATCGCTCATGCTGAAAAGACTGGAGCGCACGGTCGAGAAGGACATTAGGTCAACAGTTTGGGTGAATAGTCCCCTTAGTGTTTATCAACATGCATACCAAAGCTGTTAATCAGCTCTACTATACATGACCTTGTAACAAAGATCGAAGTGGGGCCGGAAGCATGTAAGTACACAATGAGAGTCTTCGCTGATATTTAGGAGGCGTTTGAAAACACTACTTTTGACTCCATATGCTCTGCGGCCAGAAGACATGAAGTGGACGAAACCATCATAAAGTGGATTTACTTTATATTATCTAGAATATTTCTGAGCGTGGGGGCTGAAGCTTGCCTTTGTACCATGGCAGAGGTTGGAAGAGGATGCCCTCAGGGCGAGGTGCTCTCACCTTTCTTGTGGTCTTGTGGTAGTGGACCCCCTACTAACGGAAATGTAAGACTTCGTTCACATCCAAGCTTAAGCGGATGATGTTTGTGCACTGTCATTAGGTAAATCTCTGAGCGAGGTTCGTGTTAAGACAAAGAGAACTCTGAATAAGATTGGTGAATGGTGCACTTTGTAGGGTATTGCTCTAAACCCCTGCAAGACAACCCTACCAACCCTGTCGTTTAAGCGGAAATGAAAATTGGAAGGTCTCAACCTTCCAGTGCTTGGATGGGTAAACCCATGATAAAAACATAGCAAGGTAGAACCGTTCTCTCATTTTGTCGGCCATGATTTTTTTTTTTAAGTTTGCCAGCATTTTAAAATCATATAAAATTGACAATAAAAAAAAGAAATTGTTCGAAATTGTTGTTGCTTGAAATTGAAAATGAAAATGTGTGTGTGAGTTTGTGAGTAAATTTAAAAATTTAAAATGTTTGGAAACGTCAAGAATTTTAAAAGTAACTCTCAGCGGTTCTACCTTACTATATTTTTATCATGGGTAAACCTAACTCTTCTCCAAATTGAAAATTTTTTTCTGATAATTTTACTATTGTATTTTTGATAATGCCAAAGCTATTTAAAAATTCATCAACAAATGACCAGCCAATATTGGCTTCTTTCATATTTTCTGTGATAAGTTGGACAATCAGATATGGGAGGCAATAAATTTTGTGACGATAACAGTCTGCATAGCTGGCGTCCGCAGCTGTCCCACTACATTGAGGTATTATCTAAACTAGTTTTTAGTTTCCTCATTTTTAAAGGCATCGTTTGCGCTTAGCCGGATGGTGTGCGCGGAACTTCTTGTAACTACAGTTGACTCTACTACTACTTTACGATGACCCATTATTCCCGCAATTCATTCAAATAATGAACCTTGCCTGTTTATTAAATTTTTGGGTTGCACGGAAACAAGTTTTCTTTTTTGGTAATTTTTTTGATAATCAAGGAAACAAAATTGTTGATTACATAGTTTTCTGATAACTAAAAAAAACGAAATTTTTTGATAAACACATAATGCTAACATTATCGATGTAAAAAGCAAAAACCATTTTGCATTTTCGTTTATTGATAAAATTAACGTTAATGTGCAGCCCTGGCGTTAACTAGAGCGCGCATATTCTGTTTGTGACGTTCATGGATGAAAAAAAAACAGTATATAAGCGCGCAAAAACTCAAGTAAGGCACAGTTGAAAGTTTCGCACTGAGCCTTTCATACGACAAATACCAAAATGGCCAACAAATTCGTTTGCACTTTATTGCTGTTGATCGCGGCTATAGGCGCCCAAGCTGATGGAATCGTAGGTGGTACACCTTCCTCTATTAGCGCTCACCCGTACCTCGCAAGCTTGCAGCTAGCCGATGGAACCATCGTCTGTGGCGGTGCTTTAATTAATTCCAAAACCGTTGTCACTGCCGCCTCCTGTTTGGCTAACTATGATGTTAGCCAATTTGTCGTTGGTATCAACAATGGTGCTCAGACCATTAAAATCGCAAAATCTACTTTTAATAGACAGTACGATATTGAAACCAATGAGAATGACATCGCTATCGTGAAGTTGGCCGAAGCCGCAATTGTTAGCAGCTACCTTGCATTGGCAAGCAGCTTACCTTCAAAAGGTCTACTCGTCGGTTGGGATAAAAACAATGCAGTGGTACAAGCATCTGAAACTATCATCAGCGCGAGGAAATGCGTTACTGAAGGCTACAAATACGAAGCCGGTGATCTTTTCAATTCACAGTTCTGCGGTTTGGCTGAGAACGAAGCTTGTGGTCAATTGCCTGGAAGTCCTTTGGTGGCTGACAATAGATTGCTTGGTGTTGTATCCTGGGGTTATGGTTGTGCCAACAAAGACAGTCCAGCTATTTACTCTAACGTCCTAGTTCTGAAATTGTGGATCGAAAGTGTTTTGTAAAAAGTACTTATATAATAAAGTATAATAATTTCAGCATATTATAAATATCGGAAACATTTATTACGTCAGTGTGAAACAAAGACTATGGGCTATACAAATTCCATAAATGCCCCGTTGACGTTGATTACACCGAGCAAAAGTCAACATTGCAAAAAAAAAACTCACAAAACTAGGAGCGATGTATTGTAGAACTGCGCTTTTAGTTTTTCCCTCTGGCGTCAGGATTTTTTAAGAAGACTTTGAAATTTTAAAGATATGATTGGTTCCAAAATTTATTAAAAAATTCAGTGCAAGGCCTTTTCTGAAATACTGTTGGAAATTCAGAAAAACACAATTATATTTTAGAATAACTCTAACGTATTTCGGAAAAGAGTTAATGTATTTCAGTTAAGGCCAAATGAAATTCGGTAAAACGCAATTATATATCAGAAAACCACAAGCGTTCATTCATTTCAGATGTCATCGACA
>NW_023461935.1:0-22112 GCF_013731165.1 Rhagoletis pomonella
TGCATGCACAATTTCAGTTCAAAACCGAAATAATGCATATGGCTAAAACCGAAATAAAGCATACATGCACAGTTTCGGATGAAAACCGAAATAATGCATATGTGAAAGACGAAATAATGCATGCATGCACAGTTTCGGTTGAAAACCGAAATAATGCATATGAAAAACCCGAAGTAATGCATACATGCACAGTTTCGGTTGAAAACCGAAATAATGCATATGAGAAAATACCGAAATAAAGCATACATGCACAGTTTCGGTTGAAACCGAAATAATGTCTAAATGCACAGTTTCCATATGCGCAATTTCGGTGCCCCTACTGCGGGTCAATTCCCGTTCTGCGTTATCGTGAAGTGAAGTGAAAAGTCAAAAATTCACACCGAAATAAGTGCGGTCTGAAAGTGTTATTTTTATCACTTCACAATAACGCAGGAGGAGAACTGACCCTCAGCTGAGCAAATGCAAGCCAACGCGTGGCAGCAGTGAATGAATGTCGATCGATTTTTGGTCCTATTCTTTTTTCTGAATCCACTCTTGTTTCGTTTGTTTTGCTGTGTTTGTTGTAAGTGAGCCAAACTGAGCCACAGTGATGTTGTTCTGAGCCAACTGAGCTGACTGAGCTATTGATTGAGCATCCCTGGTGTAAAGATTCAATCAGCTCTTGTTTTATTTTATTAGGTAAATACTTTTTGCATATTCGGTTTTACCCGAAATTAGTCCATTTTACTTTTTTTTTATAAGTAAAGCCATTAAACCTAATACAATTCTTATCGCTCCACAGAATTTGTTGTATCCCATTTTACTCACCTCTGCTATATAATCAACGTCCTTGCTTGCCCACAATACTCTGCAGCTTAACTTTCTCTCTCTCATCAGTTGTACTGAGATTCTAATTTCTGTTTAACCCCTCCTTCGATAATTACAATTATACATAGAATCCGCCGGGAAATCTAAATTTCAAATAAATCGAATTAAAATTCATTCGCTTGCTGCTCACTGGGTGCAGCATGACTGCGATTTTCCAATGTCCAGGTAATAAAATTAAATACCGTTCGGTTCATTTACGTTTACGGCTAAACGTTGGCGATTTTTTTGTGACTTAATATTTGTTGCTCTTCTGTGTTGCTTTCAATATGGCTACAAAGAGGATAAACAGCGCATTCGTATGGATTCGTAACTTGGAATTAATTAAACGAGTGTCACGCGGTAAACAATAATTACAGTGATTAGCGTTGATTGTGACACAGCTGCTGACGTCAATTAAAAACAATGATGACAATAGCAATAACAACAACAACAGCAATAGTAGTTTGCTGCGGCAGTGCTAGTCAAAAGACCTGATACAAAAAAAAACATTTGCAGATTGTAAGTAACTTTACCCCAGAACGCACACATATTTTCAATAGTGTTCGAGGAGCATCGGATACTTCTGAGGATACTTTATTTTAAATACTACACAAAGGTTGGCAACATTTCAATGCTAAGTGTAGAAATCTCACAAGAAGGCATCACTTAATTCAGATTCCAGATAACCTAAAACCCTGTAAAACTGTCAAATAACGAAACTACTCTCTTGAAAGAGAGGCGCAAGAGCGAAACAATAATAGTCATCTGGAACACGAAAAAGCACGTTGCCTGTAACTACTTCCATTTTTTAACACATGTAAGGTTCTTTGCTTTCACCGTGTTCTGTTTTTATTTACAAATGCAACGCTGCCTATCGTTGAACAGTTTTCATTAACTTGCGGGAAGAAAAACTTCGGACTTAAACCAGCAAATTCTGATTGAGAGAGCGTTACTCTCACAAAAGTGCTTTGACTTACAGGTGTTTCGAATACCGGTAAATGTAAATAGAACTCAGTACTTTAAGTATCTATTCGACAGTTAATACTGAGTACTTTGAATCGATCCGGAGAGTACATGTGTCAGAGTATTTTGAGTACTGAGTAAATTATGAGTTCTTTTCTGAGTACTGAGTACTTTGAAGTACTCATTTTCAATACTTATAAAAATCGGGTACTGTCCATCGTTTTGAGAATCTAGTTCTGAGTACTTTTGAAATCGATACTGCCTAACACTAATTTTTCTAGGTTTACATAAAAAAAAAAGTTTCTGCATATTGAACCAAGCCTCTATATCCCTATGTTTTTCGACGTTGAATTTATACAGGTAACCATATCCGCTGAAAAACTGGTTCAAATAAAAATCGACTTTCAAGGATACCGGCTGATGCCAGTAGGATCGATTTTTCGCCAGTAAGTATATGCACGGATATAATACTTTCGATTACGAAAGCTGTTCTGTTCTGTTTTCTGTATGTCGATGCATATTTTGGTGATTCACACGCTTAATTTTTCATCAAAAATTTAAAATTCAATTTCTCCCGATAGCGCTTCGCTGTTAAGCACACACATCCGCTTACGGACAGCAATGGTATTCTTTCAACCGAATTAAATGCCAATAGTTAGTTAAAATTTTTACTCACTCCTAAACTCCAAAATTATGTTGTAAAACATTAAAGACCTTTTTTTGTGACAACTCATTGTTGGTCAACTTTAATTACTAAGGTACATACAATCACGACACACGCACATACACGTGCATACATACCTGTTCTCCTATGCGTTTATGCACATCGATATCGAAGCTATTACCTACGGTTTTACTAACATCCGTAAATGCATAACGAAACCCCCTAAACGCTTCTAAAAATGACACAGGAAATGGCCAACTCCGCAGATAAACCTCACTGCGAAGTGAAGTGCGGACGCCGGTCTAAGCACTTCGGCCGGACTCCACAGATTCTGTGCTGCACTGGATTGGGCTAAGAGCCAATTTGGCGTAAATTTGCACACCAAGTGGTCGTCGACGCTGCATCCCTTGAGCAAAGTAAGTCACGCCAACCTGAATGGCAGGCACTGCTCTGCATGGCCACCAACGAGGAGAATGGTCGCCGGAGATGTGTGTCGTGTCACTTGCTGTGTTTTTGCATGTGTGAACGAACAACGTAAATGCGGCATATGCAAAGGGAATTCAGTGTTTGTGGCAACGCCAAATTGCTCCGATAGCAAATACAGGTGATGCATATGTTTAAGTGTACGTAGGTACATTAGGTTGGTCCAAAAATGCACGAGAAAAAGCAAAGTCGGATGTCTAATGCGGTCACCCTCTAAAAATCGAAAAATACATACCCCTGTCCTTTTTATTTCGAAATCAAATAATATTTAGAGGTCGCTCAAAGCGTTCAAAGTTTTCCATACAAAATACATATGGGGGAAAAAAGGTTGTTGTGGAAATGATATCGAATTCTTGAAGATCAATATTTTTCGATCGAGAAACTCTGTTTCTCTTCAAAAGACTTCAGGGAATAGTACCCAATCGTTTATTTTACCATATTTTAATACTAACGATGGGTCTCTTCATTTCCTATTTTGGGGTTTCTGGGGAAACTATCGAATAGAGTTATTTATTAAGTCTGTTAAAGTGAAACAGAGTTTACCGATCGAAAAATATTGATTCTTGAAAAATAGTTTACTTCCCATATAAAATACATGGAAAACTTTAAGCGCTTTGAGCGACCTCTAAATTTTTTTTAATATAAAGATATACAGAAGTATGTGTAGTAGAGAACTATCCTAGGGGGTGAGAGCATAGAATTTCCGAATTTAATTTTTTTTTTCACCACCCTAATGCACATTTGTGTACCTTGGCTGTGTGTGCGCTGAAACCAGCATTCGCTTCCACGAGGTGCTACCTTGTGGGGCGTATGGTTGGACCATTGGATGACACGGTGACAAGGTGACAAACTGAGGACGCTTACCAGCAGACTGGAGGATCAATGCGTTGGTGAGTAGAGTATGCACTCACGTGGTTTCGTTTCATTTGGCGATTTGTGTCGCATCCGCTATGCGGTTTTCCACTTCTATGCGAAAGTGCTGCAACGGAGCGTGAAAGCGGTGCGACAAAACTGTGGCGAATCAGTGGTGAATAGAGAGTATGAAGAAGATGTAAGTACCCCATGTTGTTCGCGCGGTACACACGAGTTTACTTACACGTGCATTTGAACGTTTGTGCCCAGCGAACGGCCGCTAAATTGAAGTGTCGCTACAATTTGTAACAGGAAAAATAAAACAACAAATCAGATATTGGTTACCGATAAATGTAACACTTTCGTAATTGACTGTATTTCAATATCGGACAAGAACTTTGCTTTTACCTTACCATTTGCTGTAATTTACAATTTTTACTGAACTTTAATGTGTTGAATAAAATTTTGTAATACACATGCGCATGTATGTGCGAGGCTATATACTAAATATGTTGTAAATATACAACAAATAGCATGGATTTCAATATTGAACAGCTGTAGAAAGAAATAAAATTATATTAATTAGAGATTATGTATTACAAGTTTATGGGGCATTCCACGTGAAATCGAACTACACTTGTCATAATTTTTTATGTTATAAATAGTTTTATAATTATGCTGCTGGTTAGCAGTGCGCGCTTCGTCCCTCGGCAGGCAATGGCAAACCTTCGAGTGTATTTGTGCCATGATAAACAGCTTCTCATAAAAATACAATCGCCGCTCGGCGTAAAACTGTACGTCCCTCCGCTTTGTGTGACAACATTAATGCGGACGCCACAAATAGGAGGAGAAGCCAAAAAGTAATATATGTGTAAGCGCCAATCTATTAGTAGGTATTATTTTGTTTTTTGTTCAGCGATTTACGTTCTTTGAAAAAAAAAAATACCTTTTTAAGATGCTCATAACTTTGCGAAAAATTTTGCATTTAACATAGTGAAATTATACTAGTTGTAGTAATAAGAGCGGACAGAAAGATTTGATACTATATTATTTGAAAATCTTCCAAGATTTCTATGAGATAGCCGAATGTCAAGAAAATTAAGAAAATAAAGCGATAAAGCTGTTTTATTAAATACTTCACCTGTTTATTATTTCACCACGCCATTTAAAAGCTTTGTTTTTAAAACTTTTGTTTTTCAAAACGCTTTTGGTTATAGATATCCCGTTAAAAGTTAAAAAAAACCGGTACTAAATATGACATAAAAAGCCAAATGGTGTCCGATTTGGCGTGGAATGCCACATATACGTAATTGCAACAGATATTACTATTATTTCAACAATTGCTTAAATAAATACGTAGTCTTACGTCTTTATTTATATTTTTACTTGTAAATCTCGTAATTTTTCTTAATAAATGTTTACATTTTGTAAATGTATGTGCCTTGTGTGCAAGTAGCATTTTCGCATTATGCTGCGCATTTTGAAATCCTTAAGTTCTTATGCATATATTTGAGTGTAATTAAATTTTTCTTTAGATATTAAACTAATTTCTAAGTTGACTTCATTACACCGCACTAAATTTATTTAATAACTAGCTTTTGCCCGCAGCTACAACCGCTTGAAGTGCGGTTTAACACTTTCAAATATAAGTAACAAAACTAGTAAGAGCAGCGCCGTCTTCGGCTATGCTGAAGGCTTCATAACTTTCGTGAACATCTTAACATTTAAAAAAATGTATACATTCACAGCATACATAGATACGGGAGTTACATATATAAAAAATCAATTCTAAACAATCGGAGGTATGGAAGATATATCTTATATAGCACCAATCTAAGTGATTTTCGCTATTGTTGTTATGAATCTATGAACTCCGCTGCAAAACAACTCATACAGAATCCATAGGAAGCTTCCGGTTCCGCGTACCTCCTAAAAGCCATTTGTGTGCACTAGCACTCCATCTGTTTCAGTCATGGGGGGTTTCGGCTTTTCATGACCCTCAAAGGGACATTCAAAAGAACACGCGAGATAAGAAAATTTGCACACAAGTAAAATCTATCCAAAAGAAACCAGTGAACCGAAGCTCTCTCTATTCCTGCCTGCTAAATCTCCTTTTAACTTAAACACCTACCAACCAAACGAATGCTTAACAGCCACTGAAGCGAGCAACGAAACGAGGCAGGCTGAAAGTTCGAGGAGTGACGTAGAATGTTCCTCAAAGAGAAACGTCAAGTTGGATGAAGACAGCGAGAGAAAGAGAATGAGCGATGAACTTCAGAACGTTCGAGAGTTGCCATGAAAGCGAGCGCAGGTATATAGGAGCCACGAGACAGCGGAGTTACAAGTCCGCAAGCTACAAGTAAAGTGAGTTGCGAATAAGCAAGCTATAAGTTTAATTGTGTTAACAAGTTTTGTAAAGCGTTGTAATTGCTTTAACGAGTACTATAAAGTGTTTTTACGGTATTAGCAAGTATTGTTAATTGTTTGTTGTACAATAAAGTTACTTGTACTAATTTGGTCATCGTTAGCGTTTATTTAACAATCCAGCGATACGAACCGAAGAATTTGGGACATCCCTCAAGGTTTCAAAGATAATCGTAACAATTTAATGTAAGCAGAGCAGGGTTTCAAAAAGATGATGAGCGCAAAGTGATGGTTAACAAAGAAATATAGAAATCGATTGACGTGGTCCAAAGTTAGGCGGTAGCATACATAAAAAAAAAGTATTCCGACGAATTGGTAACCTTCTCCTTTTTGTGAAGTCGGTTAAAAATTCAATATTCAAAACGAGTCAATATGTGCGTGTCGCATAGTTATGATAAGCACTATACTTTAACTTATGCAAATTTATTTAACTCTTCAACAATTGCCAATTAAACTAAAATTCTGTTTACCTATATATTTATCTTTCTTTATGCAAGCAAATTCCAATGCAAACCCGTTTCCAATTAAATTCAATTTAAGTGAATCACAAAGGTTGTTTATTTAATTGCAGTGTGCTCAAAATTCCACGATCTTATAACTAAAATTTTTATTCAATTTGTATGTATATACATATGTATGTATGTAAATACTTAAAATATAATTATAATTAAACAGTGATATGCAATTTCACAAATCTTACTTGTGCTAATAAAAGTTGGAAAAATATTTATAAACTAAATAATAGTACATAAGTAGCAGATATATTTATGTATGTATTTATTGCTCCTTTTAATTCATCTTTAATTCTAATAAAATACTTCATTTGCCAGAAGTCTTTTTGTGTGTTATTTTTTTAATTATAATAAGTAAATTTCAATGTATCCATATCGATTTAATAAACAAGTGCATAACTAGTATACGAGTAAATTCAATATATGTAAATACATACATATTTATGTACGAATGTATTCTACGCATGCTCTTACACTAAATCTAACATTTCAAATACTTTTATATATGTGTGTGTGTGTGTGTGTGTGTGTATTAATTTTCGGTCTTTTGTTTTTAATTCTAAATATTTGTGTTGAGATAATTTTGTGTGTTGAGCTGAATTGCACCCTTAAATTTTCGTAATAGCAACACAGTTTAAATTTTCACTAAACTACCTTCTCTGTTAATGACCTACTAACTATAATATTAACTTCATTATGCTTTATTATTAATATAATTCAAAATGTTTTCTCTAAATGTAATACAGACGTTAAGTAGTGCAATCATTTAACGCATAATATTTCACAAATTCGTACCTTAATTTCTACCCACAAAGGCATGTATATTAATGCGCACTCACCAAAAATTCGTTGCTCTCAAAACATAAACAAATAAAATAATAAATACGAGTAAAAAATAATGATTTTGTAAATGATGGCTGCGTCGAAACAAATTGCAGCAAAGTAAGATTTTTGTAATTTTATGGCTCCATACTCTTAATCTATCTGCTCCAATAATGTGATCCCAGCGAGGCTACAGCTATGCCTGAAATAATAATCGCAAGCGAACGACCAAATCGGGACTGATGCAGAGGCACACCATCATCACTGAGGCCATCGTGACACATTTCAGGATGTCGAGTGAAGTCCTCGCAGTAGAGCTGAAAGTTTTGAAAGGTATTCAGATGTTATTTCAAAGTCATACAAAGCATAAAGTAAAATTTTTGGTTGTTAACAAAAGAGTTAGATATTTGTTTAGAGGACCCGAAAACGGAACAACATTTTAATAGCAATAACACTTATATGACAAATATGACTATTATGATGGCTTGCGAACCCCCTAAGAAGCTTACGGTTAACGGCAATGAGACACTTACTATATCCTTGTGAATACCTCAATTGTTAGGAAATAGTTAGATAACAGTATATTCATACTAAATCCCCAAATACTTAGTATTTGCAGAGATCTAAGTACTTAGGGAAAACATGTAGGTACTAAATTAAAAAAGAACGTAGGATTTGCTAAATATTAAATTTTAAAAAATACCTAAGTATTTAAAAGTTGCTAAATATTAAAGCAAAAACTCGAAAGCATTTATTAAAGGCTAAATACTTTGATTTAAAGTACCTACGTACTTTAGAGAAACAATACTCTCGCACCATAAACAAATTTTATTTCTGAAAATCCCGAAACAGTCGCGAAAATCCTGAAACTGTCCTGAAGCGTGAGCGAGAAGTGGTCCCAAAGACCGGAATAGTCCCGAAACCCTCTAAAGAGTTCCAAAGGCCCGAAATAGTCCCGAAAATCTCCAGGTATACATAGTCCAGATAATCCCGAAAATACTGATAATACCGAAGTAGTTTCTAAACTCCCGAAATAGTCCCGATAATCGTGAAATGCTGAAATTCCTGATATACATAGCTCCGGGTATATCGAAAATCTTCAAAATGACGAAATAGTCCCAAAAATACCGAAATAGCTCTAAGAATGCCAAAAATCCTAAAAATTTCGAAGTCGTCTCCAAAAACTCGCAGTAGTCGCAAACATCTTAAATACTAGTTCCCAAAATCGCTACGTTCTTTATTTTTATACTAACTAAATAGTAAGTATTTAGTATCAAGTTTTATGTGAAGCCAACATGTCTGAGTATGTTTTAATGCGTTATTTCGTTAGATTAAAATAACCAAATACTTTTATACTTAGTGCTGTCAAAATAATTCAATAAATAAACCTAAAGCACAATTAAAGTATGAACGTCCTATCAAAGACGGTATGAAGTAACATCCAAAAAACTATTTTGGTATTTACTGCAACAAAAATACTTAAAAACCTTTGTACTTAGTATTTAGTAAATAAAATTTGGCCGGAAGCGTCATCGCCTGAAAAGCTTGGATTGAAGTTCTAACTGAAGAATTATATACAGTGACTGAAGCAAGTGACCACGACTTGATTTTTTTTTTAATATTCGTAATGTTTTTTTAGCTAAATATTTTTTGTTATTTTTCTATCAAAATACCGTCCAAGCTTTAACCAAAACTATATAAATCACAATTTCAAACTTTATACAAAATATCAACTTTTTAATATGAAACTTTAGAGCATTTTTGGGTATGCAGTTTTATAGCCCATGCAGTTTTAGTGTAATGATTTCCTTTTAGTTTGCTTTTGCTTTTTTTTATATATAACAAGTGCAATTTACAAAAACTGGTGTCGATTTTTTGAAATTTGGTTGCGAACGGTCTCCCGCATTTCATTTCATAAGAAATTCACCGTTACCAAAAAAAAATCTCAAAAATCAACGGGATTTTTAGCCGTTTGCACTTTATTATTAAGATTTAAAAATGTAAAATTTGTTGAATTTTCTTAAAATTTTTATACAGTGGGAAACTGTGATTTATATGGTTTTGGTTAAAGCTGGGACAATATTTTTATTGGAGAATAACAAAAAAAAATTAACTCGAAAAACATTATGAGTATTTAAAAAAATCAAATATGTGTACGCAATTTTTGTATTTCGACTGCTGAGCGGAAGATCGACCTATTTCGGCAGCCAGTTCGAAGACGGCCTATCTCAAAAAACTTTTCAAGAACGCCCTATCACAGAATTTGTTTGAAGAACGCCCTATTTCAGAATTCGTAGGACGTTTTCGAACTGGCGGCCGAGATGGGTCGGTCTTCCACTCAGCAGTCGATTTGTAGAATCGATGCCAACTTATGTGCTCGACTTTCAGAAATATACAATTTTTTCATGGACACTTTACAAGCAATACTTTTAAAACTAACTCACCTTAGTTAAGCTATTCGCATATTTATCAACCAGTTCGCGTGTGAATTTCGCTGCATCGGGGCCGCATATTTTACGCGCTGCATCCTCTGAACAATCAACTAACTCATTAATTGAACTGTAAATAAAACCGAAAAAAGAAGTTTTAAATTTTTTTTAGCAACTTAAATATGTACAACGTATGTATGTATACGACTATTTATAACTGTCCCCAACTCTTACGCACCAGCAGATGGTTTTTATATTTTCATTTAAAGTAATATTCTCGTGACTTTCTTGATTCTTATTCGGCTTCAGGAAAACCATTGTCTCCTTATAACGATTGGCGCACACCTCAAATTCTTTTTTGGCCATTTCCGAGCAGGGCGCATGTTTTAGATACTCTAAAAAATAGAAATTATAAAAAGAATTACTTTAATATGCGGGCGTAATTTTACTTAAGGATTTTTTTGAGCCATAGAGCAGGTTTGTTATATTCATGTAAATGGGCATATTTTTAACTCACCATCCTGGAATTCCCCCTTAATACACAAGTCACGAATGAATTGATTTGTGCCATGATATAACTTATTGAACTGGTTTCTTTGCTGTAGCGGCATACAGCGCCGCGTATAACTTTGTATGCAACGGACGCCTTTTTTTAATTCACTAAAAAAATTAAAAAATTAACAAATTTTTATTGTCTATAAATATAGCAAAAAAAATATAAATGAATGTATGTATTTAATAAAACTAAATTAAAAACTCATTTGGACAATGATTCAAGGCAACGAAATAGCCGAGGACCTAGAGGGAATAGGGACTGCTCTGGATATTTCTATGGCAGAAGAAGTTATGTTACCTCTGAGCTATGTATGTATATCAAGAGGCGGCAACTCTAAGTACTGACAAAATATGGCGTGCCGCAGGTGGAGAATATGGTCCATCTACTTAGCAAACCAGCACTTCAGTTAACATCAAATATTTTGCGGTTTAACAGAAGAAATTGATGTTAAGACACTGAAGCTTCCTAGGTTCCTAAATTTTTTCGGCTGGGTCTAAGAGAAAAAATCATTTCCTGCTGTTCTTATTTTTGTATATTTTTCACGTTATTGTTTCAATGCATATACTTACATACAATGTAGGCTCAAAAACATATGACTAGAAATGATTCCTAACAAAATTCAAGTATGTACATTAGGGCGGAATAATTTTATTTCGAAAAAAGTGTATGTAATACTCGAATTCCACGATCGATTCTAAACAAAAATGGTGACTATATGCGAAAAATGACGTTTGACCCTCACAATTTTGTAAAGAAAAATCAGTGTATTATAATTGTTGTTTTTTAGAACGAAATGAATTTTTCATTTATAAAATTTTGTGGTTTCTTCATACAATATACTGCTTTTTCTTTTGATAATTGGGAGGGTCAAATGTCATTTTTGGTACATAGTTTGGTTACCATTTTTGCTTAGAATTAATCGTGGAATTTCTTCAAAAATTTTGCTCCGGACAAATTACTCCGCTCTAATGTGCATACTTATAAACATGAAACTACGAATTTTTGAGAATGTTAACGGCAAAGGAACACAAAAGCGTAGGAATACATACACACATTCACCTAGGCGTTCAGCGTCCCTCACAAAATTAAATTAAAACTTTTATAATTTCTTGATTTTTTCATATCAATACCAATCCACCTTCCTGCCTATTGTAATATTACAAAAAATGTTACTTGCAAAATTCAATATGCTGCATGCTTCTACTTTACTTTACTTATGTAACGAACCGAAGGTTTTTTTTTCAAACTCATTTCGCAAAACAGATGATCCGCTTAGAATTTTAAATGAACTCGATTTTTATGCGCACAATATGAATGCATGTGTGTGTGTGTGCATAACTGTGTCCTTTTTGTTTTACACGAAAGAGACTAACTAGCACAGTCTTAGTTGGTAGTGGACAAACTCATCATCGAATGCTGAATACCAAGTGCTTAACGTCGACCAATGAATGATAAGGTCACTTAAAATGAAAAAAACGAACTGCTCCTGGCAATGGAGTGCTAACGTGCAATCAACACTAATTTTTGAGTAACTAAATAGGCATACGAAAGCTAAGGTTGTCCGGTATAAACGAGAAAAAATGCCGTGAGGAATGCTGTACGACAATACCACAATAAGTAACTGTTGAGCGAGCACTGTCCTGAGAGCACGTAAGCAAACGCACGGATGAATTGACAAGTGGACGGATGGATATCGAAACGAAAACAAAAACACGGCGTTTCAAATCAAAATTTCAAGTTAACTTTTTTCGCACATGGTTTTGCAGCAGCGTATGTGTGTCTATATGTTAGGATTAAGGAAAACTTGTTGTTTTAAATTTTCAAAAAAAAAGTGTAGTTACGTGCGTTCATTGTGGTGCTCCATGACCTGGATTGTAGAAGCAAAAGACTTTTAAGTCATTAGCTTCTTCAAGTCTACACAATAAAAATTATAAATTCATCAACTTAGAACTGCATGGTAGAGATAATAAGTGAAGTGGATTCGATATTCGCCCAAAAGCTAAATTTATATAAGCGTATACTTCGCGCATGCCTCAATATTGTGGGCGTGTTTTGTATCTTTTGAGATTAAATCTTTTAATCACTAAGATTCGAACCAAATGGAGCCAATAATTTTAATACAAGTCCTTTTGAAAGAATTTTCATCATTTTGCTGCTGCAACAGCGTGTAGACCAGTGATGGAAAAGTAGGTACCTTTTTCAGCCCTTTTATAATTTGAAAGCACATTCGGTACATATATACCATTTTCGGTACATTTTCAACTTAGCCAAATACATTTTCCAGGAATTCGTTTCTCCTTGCAGTTATACCAACCTCTCGAACACAACTCTTCCTTATCAGACATCGTCAGAATGATCAAGGCTTTGTTAAGGTTGATTTATATTCGTTTTTAAGCCCACTGCTAAGCCTAAATAAGCACAAGCGGGCAAGAGTTGAGCTTCTTTCGATCCCTGACTGACAGTAGGCTGGCTCCTAAGTAAACAAAGTTTATATTATGGTTTCGAAATAATGGATGTCTACAGTGCCATACCCTTGAAAAGTTCAAATGTAATAGTATTTAATGTAAAATAGATCAAACACACATTTTTAAATATCCATTGAATTACATAAATTATATAGTAGACCTCTCCGAAGCCAAACAACATTTTGGCGACATACGAAGACACCAAGCGAATGCGAGATCCTGGCCTGTATATAAAGGTTTTGGCGAAGAAATTTTTCAGAAGCATTGTCAAAAGCATGGGGTCAGGGTTTGTTGAAAGAAAGTTATTCTAAAACTTTGTTTGGCCTCGAAAAGTTCTTCCAGCAGTGGAATCCTGACAATCGCTAAGCTAAATTTTCGTCGCCAAAATTCTCTAAATGAAAAGCAGTGGAGCCTAAAAGTACTCAACATGGAAAAGTAACAAATGCAATGTGTTAATCAGCCAAATCTGGTAAATGTTGTTTGTTGTTGGACCGGCTATTCCTTTGGAGATTTTTAGCGATCAAAATTAGCCGTAGTGAATTCCGGGATCCGGCTGCAGTTTACACAGATCTTTACATATTAGAGAACGTTATCCAAAAATCAGGCATGGCAGATTTTCACCATAATTTCGTACTGTTGGACAGATTTGACGTAATGTGAAAATGTACATACACATTTTTTAGGTACATTCGTCTGCTGTTAGGTACAATTTCTTCCTTCCTTTTTCCATCCCTGGTGTAGACCCTGCATAAGAATAGTCAGAGTTACTAGATATTTCTCCGTAGCCAAAACGACAATTTCGTTGACGTAGACTACCATGGCGCCGCTTCTTCTATTTCCTTCAAGAAGCTGAGAACAGCGATGTTCCATAGTAGAGGTGATGGCACGCTCTTCGTGTATGCATTAACTTCAATTCAACGGGAATAAGTCAAAATTGTTTTCTATATGACAATTTTGATGCAGTTCCATTCGTTTAAATGAGCTCTGCTGAACTGCGTCAAATTTGCCATATTGGAAAATTCTGACTTGATGCCTTTGGTAGTTAACCGATTCATATGCTGTATAAATTATTTTTAATCTTAGAATATGAGACCCAATGTTTTCTTAAGGTCGAGAGGTAATTTGTAGGGTAAGAGGCTGCAAATATCCGCTTTAATGCTGCCATCAGAAATAGTGCTGATGAGGCATTACCCGTCTGTGGCGATAATTTGGAAGTTATTCAATGCTCTGACGTTGGATTTTGCGGCGGAAGGTAAAGTTTCTCGGCGCAGCGGCTTGATGTTTTAGGAAGTTAACTAGACAGGGTAATAGTAGGGGTAAAGAATACTCGGCAGCCTTATACATTTTTTGGAGGAACAATTGGAAAACGCTGGAACCTCCGGCCAAGGGTTGTTTGTTACGCAGACAGTTATGCATACATATGTTCGTATTAAGCGCCAGTTTTCCGGGAGCGCTAGATCACTGCTTCAACTTTCCGCAACAAGTATTGTCATGAGAATTAACGGTGTGTATCAAATTTGAGATAAATAAATCCGGACGGGACGGCAAATTACTAAATTTTACCCAAACAAGGGTTAAAACTGCTAACACGATTCAGAAATTGTGGTTAAAAATGTCCAACAAAAATATGTGCCATTAAATTTTACGGAATTTTCAAATAATTTAAGTCGTCTTATGACCAAATTAAGCTGCCTTTACACGAGGCGATTTTTTTACAGGCGATAATCGCATGCAAAGTTGAATTGCTGTCTACTTTGAGGCAAACGATTTTTGAATTACCATTTACACGAGCGATTTTCCTTGAGTAATGTGGAATCGCCAAAAAAATCGCCTCATGTAAATCCAGCATTAGGGGAACCACATTCGCCATACCGCATTCGCGTCTTTTTTTTTTTTTGGCTGTCGCACAATGTTATCTTTAATTATTTAAGTCCTAAAAATAGCAAGCGAAAAAACTGCCGAATTTATTGACCGTAATGCATATTGAAACATAATCTATTTCTTCCTAGTCACCGGATACATGCATACATATATACACACATACATAAGTGCATCGGTTATGCATGCACACATTTTACGCTTATGTATTTCTCTCCTTGATAATGACTTCAATTAATTAAGATTTTATACCAAGTCGATTTTCGTACCGGCAACATTTTCTACTTATGGCAACTGATTGCACTAACTATAATTGACGATGGTTTGTAGCTGATAGTTGCAGGCAGTCTGTTACCAAAAACAAAAAACAAAAAACAAAAAAACACAACTTTCTTTTACATTTAGTGGAAATTAGAAGGTAATATTAATTTTGCTAGTAAAAACCGCAAATTGTACAGCGCAATTAATTTTTGCACCAAATCAAGAAAACAGAAAAGAAACAAGAAGCTACGAAATTCGGCTGCGCTCAGTAATTACTTGCACCCTGCCATTAGTGCTTTGTACTGATGAGCGGCGCAACTAGCTGCGAGAGTAGTCAGTAGTCTCCGACCGACCGACCGACCGACCGACCGCCGCCACCAGGTGAGGTATTCAGCAAGCAGCTTTTTCATCACGAAACTCGAAAAGAAATCGGGGGCAAACGGAAAGTGTGGAATTAAATAATTGAAAAAAAATAAACTTTTTCTTCTTCGTTGATAGCGTTGACTTACTTGCAAAGTTTATCCAGTTCGTCCTTCTTGGCAGGGCCGATGGAAAACTCGGAGGTTAAATGTAGCATTTCCAGAGGCTCAGCACATTTTGTGAACTCCTCCTGGCCACACTCCTCACCACGAACGCTCGTCACCAGCTCGTTGCCGACGAATGCAACTGAAAAGATACCAAAAAAAAAAACGAAACAGAATGAACGAGAGTTACAGAAAATGTCGTCACATTAGAGATGACAATAATTGTGACCAGAAGTGTGGTGCGACGGAGTGCGAGACGGGGTTTACGGAGGGAAGGCGCACACGGAGCGTAGCATGTGGAAAATAGCATGAAACTTTGATACCAATTGGAAAACTTCAAGTTGCGACACACAACTTGCAGTTGCAATCAGTAGCAACATCGGCGCAGCACAGCTCACTCACCCCCGCCACCTTTCACGACAGCTACTCGTAAGCTGCTAGCAGTGCAATTTGCGTCTTACACAGAACAAACTCATCACACAACACACCGGGCGACACGACAACGACATTCAATGTGGCTCAACAACAAAGTTGAGAATGTGCACCGAGAGTAATAAAATCCTTTGTACGTTAAATTGCTACCAAACGCAGTAAACGACAATAACACTAACAACAAAGTGGCATAGATTCAGAACAGCAGCAGTAGTTGAATACATACTCGTTGCAGGAGCGTATGTAGCTGTGGCGGTGACCACAACGTTTGGTGGGTGGTAGGGTTGGATTGCGTTTAGTAGGGTTAAGGGACAGTCGTTGGTCTTTGTGATATGCGTTGTTTCGGGGTAAAAGGCCACCAAGCGGTTAAATTGAAATATTGCACTTTTTATTGCAGTTCCTTTGGTCAATAACGCTGATAAATGGAGCTTGGGTAGATTCCAAATCGTATTTAGCGCATGTATGTTTGTTTGTGCTAGTGCGAGTATAAGGATGAATGAAAACTCTTCCTAAATGCATACATACATATGTATGTACACACATTTTTATTTGTGTAGGTGTGTACGTACATATGTATATAAACTTGAGCTATTAAGTATGCCTTAAATCCCTGCGTACATATTTTGTTTTGATCAGTTTAGACAACTGAGAGATGCTGCGTTTTGATAAAAGTTGTCCAAGACGTGCCGAATTTGAGAATGCAAGTGACGTACATGTCTCCAAAGATACATGTGTGGATTACGCAATGCGTGTGTATGCATATGTAGGGTATCCCCTGCTGTAATACAACATACATACATAATTATGTATATGAGTAAATGTCACAAGCTAAATTTTTCGGTACTCATGCACATATACCCGCAGTCATCTAACACGTTTACTCGCCCTAACTTAACCATCATCGGTCTCCCTAAAAATTTGTCGAATTTATTCTAATCAGATTTTTTAAGAAAATTCTAAGTATGCAGTTATATAGCCCATTAAATTTTAGCATAATAAAGTGCAAGTTTGAAGTTGCTAGAAAATCGCATTGAGTTTTAGCAAGTTTTTTAAGTGGAAGGTTTTGGCAACACATTAATGCGATTTTCAAGCAAATTAAAGCTAGCCAAATTCTCCATACACCGTACATACATCACTTTTCGATAGATCTGAAACTTTCTGAGAAATTAATTAATAATATAGATTTTTTGTTTTCTTGATAAAAAATTAAATATAATCAAACTTTAACAGGAGAAAAGTTTTAAAATAACAGATTCTGCGTACATTTTTTGCGTTTGTGTTAAAGCCTGTTCTGTTAAAAAAAAAAATCAAATTGCTAATGAAGAAAATTGATGGTTAAATAAAGCAGTAATGGGTGGTCAAATGAAAATGCGCAAAATTTTTTTTTTTGTATGAAATATGTGCAGAAAAGAGTGTTACTAAGGTGTACATGGCGTATGAGTGACATTCTTTCCTGCTAATTTTTCATACAAAAACTCTTCGGGTATTTTCACTTGACCCCTCGTTACTTCTTTCTTCTTCTACTTTCTTCGATTTGCTTCATTAGTAACTTGATTTTTTTTTCTTTTGTAGCAGAACAGGCTTTAACACAAATGGAAAAAATTGGCACAGAATCTGTTGTTTTTATTCTTCTGTTTAAGTTTGATTTTTTTTCACTAAAAAATAAAAAACTAGAATGATTAACAAATTTCTCAAAAATAATCAGTCCGGAAATCGGAAAGCGGTGTATATACGGTATATGGAGAATTTTGTTAGCTTTCATTTACCATATTTAATATTAAGAGTGTTAAATTGGTTCGTATATCTTATACGTGATTTAGTGGAACCACTTTTTGTTTTAAACTGAATAGCGGTAAATTGAAAATATCTCGAAAACTTATCCATAGAATAAAAAATTAACTCGACTTTCGGAATCAGTTGCCGATTCTACATGACAAATGCATAGGGGATCAGAAATAAAACACAAATTTTTGACCCAGTGTAATCAAGTACAATAATGTAAGATTATAAAAGTGAGTAAATTTCCCATATATAAAAACCACTTTTACATGCACTAAACATAAAAACAACAAGACGCGCGGTACAGCCACTTTAAGTTAAAGATATGAGCTATAGATTCTGTTAGTTTCATGTTTTTATACAGCAGGCAACATGATCATTTCGTATCGGCAGCTGCTGCAGCTCGCCTGACATAACAATAGTCGGCGCTTGTCTGATAAACAGCGTATCATGGCGACCTATGCTGACTTTGGCATCAGACCATCTACCCATAGTCATCTCGATCGATAAACCAGCCGACTTTCCTTCCGCGGAACACCGAAGCTATATCTACTTTTCTAAAGCTGATTGGAAAGGCTTCGTGCTCCCCATACCAACCGACGTCCACCTTGGTGAACGTAAGTTCCGCAGGGTGTTTCGCTGCTGCTGCAGCTCGCTTCGTACCGGCAGGATGTATCACAGACCCTCGTCCAAACTTCCCTGCTAAAGCGGCTGTCCTAGCCGATGTGTGTGACAACTTTCGTCAGGCCGATCCCGGAAATCCCCGTATCAGGGATCTCAGCGCGGAGATTCGGCAGCTTGTTAACGTACATAAGCGGAAAAAGTGGGAAGAGCATCTGAAGACTTGCAACTTCGGCTCTGGTGTGAGTAAGCTTTGGTCAACCGTGAGGTCACTGTCTAATCCGACGAAGCACGACGACAGGGTAGAAATTTCTTTCGGCGACCATGCTTCGTCGGATCCGGATCGATGCGCGAGGCCTTGCGCACGAACCACCAGACCCCAGCGAAGCATCAACATGGTTTCCGTTAAGTGCACAGTGCAACAACAGCTATTAACGCCATAAACACTCAGATAACACGTGGCCTTAACCGCAACCGTCCGTGAGAGAACTATTCTGGTAGCGTTGGACCTTTCAAAAACGTTTGACACCGTCAGCCACTCAACGCTACTAGAGGCTCAAACGATGATCGGCGAATTATCTGAGTGGTCGACACTCGTCGGTAAGTTTTAGAGAAAAATCGAGCAAACTTAGAAAAATAAAACAGGGGCTTCCACAGGGTGGTGTCCATTCCCCGCTACTGTTTAACTTTTCATTTCAAAGCTCCCTCAATCACCAGAGGGAGTCTAGATTGTCTCTTACCCGACGATTGCTCGATCAGGCCGACTGGGAATGGAATTGATGACGTGTGTTCGAAATTAAACGGGTATCTCTCCGAGCTTTCTCGCTTCGTCACTGCAAGGAGCCTAACCCTCTCCCCGACAAAATCCTCTGCGAACTTGTGCACCACCTGGACGAAAGAGGTCAGGCTACCGCTGGGGATTCACGTTGATGATACACCAATTCCGAAGGTGACTAACCCCAAAAAACTCGGAGTAACCTTCGACAGTCTGCTCTCCATCTCTGTGCACACAACCCTTATTGTCAACAAAGTACAGAGCCGCAACAAGGTCCTCAAGTTGCTAGCAGGCAGTACTTGGTGCAAAGACAAAGCAACGTTGCTGGCAACATACAAGGCAATAGGCCGGCCGGTTTTAAATTACGCAGCCTCAGTGTGGTCACCGGGGACTAGTAGAACGCAGTGGATAAAGCTGCAGACGACCCAAAACGCCGCACTACGGACAGCGACTGGATGCCTTCTGATGCCGTCAGAACACCACCTGTACGACGAGGCGAAATTGCTCCCAGTCAAGGAGCACAACACAATGCTCTGCAAGCAGTTCTCGTGGTCACTCTGATGGGCAGCTGCTTGCAGAAGAGGCCTCGCCCAGGCACGTCAGGAGGCTCTCTACGAACTGACGGACGAAGTCCAGAGGTCCATTAAACAACATTCATAGCGAGGCAGTCTCGAGATATGTAGACTTCAGACCTGTGAATGCCGTTCTAGGCGCACAACCACCGGACTTTGACGAGACGGAGCTTCATCTGCAGCAGGTTAAACTCATACCTGAGCAAACTAAACGCAGTGTCCGGTATGCGGAGAGACACCCCATGGCTCGAAACATCTCTTCGTATGCCCGGAAAACCCGACAACCCGAACGCCTTTGTCCCTGTGCACCGACCCTATCGAGGCTGCACGCTTCTTAGGGCTGCCGTTAGTGGAACTTGACGACAACAACTGAGATATCAACCGATCTAAAAAAAAATATATAAAAAAACACGTAATTTTAAGACGCAGACATTACATGCATAAAAAATGTATTTACAAATATGAATGTAAGTATGTAGTATCTCGCTTATTCGAGCGAAAATCCCCATTTCGACATGTGCTCAAAGGATCATATAGAACCATTATTAGCAAAAAAATTTCTGGGAACATATGCTAACGATGATAACGCCCGAAGATAGGTCCCTTTTAGCATTCGGAGAGGAATTCAGTGATTGAATTAGGAGTGTTAACACTTTGGCAACGGTAAATACCGTAAACGATAAAGTGTATGAACTTTATAACGGCATAGACATGGACGCTCCAGCCCTAAAAGTATTCAACGCGGTAACCGTGGGGGATATCAGGGGAAGAGTTCGGCCCCAACTGGGCTGAAAAGACCAGGCGGAGAAGCACTTGATTTATCTTGGCATTACTTGGCGCGGAAGAGAACGATTGACGTGTTAAATTGAACTCGGCCTAAATCGCCTAGGCGGTTACAGTACCAAACATGAAGAAGAAGAAGAATATTAACCCAAAAAGTGGTACTGGGAAAAAATTTCACGTATAAGACTTTGCGTATTATGCACGGCAAGTATGTATGTATGTATCGAGCCCCCTTGCCATGGTTTTCTGCTGCTTTAAAAATATTCGAAAATTTCGCTACCACGCTGCCCTCACTGGCCTTTTGTATTGAATCAAAATAAAGTTATACCGTAGTACTTCTTAAGATAAAAGAAAGCTCACATAAAGTAACAAAAATTTCTTAAGTACAATAGCTTAGTAGCTAAGAAACATAGAGCAAAGTACTCCCAGTCTCCAACTTTGGTGCTGGCCCTTCACATAGTTACAAAAGCATAGGTATACATACTTATGTGCAGACAAGTTGACAATTTCGAGCCAATTTGATTTGATATGTACAAATAGACTTTCATGTGTTTGAATATACCCACTCACTTTGTTAGGGTGGGTCAAATTATTTTAAATTTTTCAAGCTCATTCCGCTGACTGAAGATATTGTCGCAGAGAAACAGGATTTCTTTTCTAGAATAAGGGATAACTTACGTATCAAACATTTTGTGTTTTTCGACCCGCCCTAATGTGCATGCATACATATGTATGTGGCAGGCGCATACAAACGACTATGAACCATACAATATTTTATTTGCTTAACATTCGAGCCGCAGCTGCAATTCTTGTCATTGTCTTTCCCATTTAACTTTTACTCTTTTTTTTAATTCATTTTGGTTGCTTTTCATTTTCTTCATATTTTTCTTTTCTGGTTGCAACTCTCTCTCACTCTCTTTTCCCGTTTGTTGTTACGAGTATATTTTAGTTTTTACTAGTTAAAAAAGTTCACCGCTACTGGAAAAAAGGCTCTCGCTATAAATCAACAAATGTTGGCATTGCATTTCTAGAAAAAAGTTAAAAAGCGAAACAGTGAGCATACAAAAATCGAACAACACAACATCCTTGGCGGCGCTTGCCTTTATATCCTGGCACGCGTACGAGTAACTGTGCGTTGCTGGCGAGTTTAAAGTGTACATACATATATGGGAAGCTCGATTGCGTCTTTCTGCGTATGGGCATACGGTACGTAAATAAATTTAAAAAAACATACATATATATGTACAAATACATAAACTAAAGCATCCGCATTTTTCGGCAATCAGATTTTTCTGAAAAAAGTCGAAAGTCTTTCGATCTTACTTTACCAATTCGTAACAATTCCCCACTCCGAAGCATCCGAGTTTTACGAAACTCACATCTTTCCGAAGAAACTCGAAAAACTTTCGCTCTGAAAGTAATAACCCAATTGAAGTAATTTTTGCAGGTAAAGTTAAATTAAAGTACGAAA